>NW_028261259.1:123777-386839 GCF_057802395.1 Ceratotherium simum simum
TACAGCTAAGTGCTGTATATAATGTTCTGGAATCAATCGACTGGAGCTGGAATCTGTTCAGTCAAAACTTTGTTCTGAATGAGAAAGTGCTTGCTTACAGGCAAGTGCTATATGTTTTGAATGCCCAATGGGAATCTGTGTAAAAACTTTGTATGAATTGTGTGATCCTTACTAGCTGGAAGTAAGGGAGATGGGGCATGAAGTTATTTCTAGGAGTTGGAGACATACCCACTTTGGCTCAGTTCTGGGAATCTTTGAACGTCCTATACAAACTTGTTCCTAGATAGTAACTTGCAGCTTGGAATGAGAAAGTGCTTGCTTACAGCCAAGTGCTGTATGTTCTGAATGCCCGCATTGGGAATCTGTGTCAAAACTTTGTTTTGAATTGTGTGATCCTTACTAGCTGGAAGTAAGGGAGATGGGGCATGAAGTTATTTCTAGGAGTTGGAGACATACCCACTTTGGCTCAGTTCTGGGAATCTTTGAACGTCCTATACAAACTTGTTCCTAGATAGTAACTTGCAGCTTGGATGAGAAAGTGCTTGCTTACAGCCAAGTGCTGTATGTTCTGAATGCCCGCATTGGGAATCTGTGTCAAAACTTTGTTAGGTTTGTGTGATCCTTACTAGCTGGAAGTAAGGGAGATGGGGCATGAAGTTATTTCTAGGAGTTGGAGACATACCCACTTTGGCTCAGTTCTGGGAATCTTTGAACGTCCTATACAAACTTGTTCCTAGATAGTAACTTGCAGCTTGGAATGAGAAAGTGCTTGCTTACAGCCAAGTGCTATATGTTCTGAATGCCCGCATTGGGAATCTGTGTCAAAACTTTGTTACGATTGTGTGATCCTTACTAGCTGGAAGTAAGGGAGATGGGGCATGAAGTTATTTCTAGGAGTTGGAGACATACCCACTTTGGCTCAGTTCTGGGAATCTTTGAACGTCCTATACAAACTTGTTCCTAGATAGTAACTTGCAGCTTGGAATGAGAAAGTGCTTGCTTACAGCCAAGTGCTATATGTTCTGAATGCCCGCATTGGGAATCTGTGTCAAAACTTTGTTAGGAATTGTGTGATCCTTACTAGCTGGAAGTAAGGGAGATGGGGCATGAAGTTATTTCTAGGAGTTGGAGACATACCCACTTTGGCTCAGTTCTGGGAATCTTTGAACGTCCTATACAAACTTGTTCCTAGATAGTAACTTGCAGCTTTAATGAGAAAGTGCTTGCTTACAGCCAAGTGCTATATGTTCTGAATGCCTGCATTGGGAATCTGTGTCAAAACTTTGTATGCAATTGTGTGATCCTTACTAGCTAGAAGTAAGGGAGATGGGCCATGAAGTTATTTCTAGGAGTTGGAGACATACCCACTTTGGCTCAGTTCTGGGAATCTTTGAACGTCCTATACAAACTTGTTCCTAGATAGTAACTTGCAGCTTGGAATGAGAAAGTGCTTGCTTACAGCCAAGTGCTATATGTTCTGAATGCCCGCATTGGGAATCTGTGTCAAAACTTTGTTAGGATTGTGTGATCCTTACTAGCTGGAAGTAAGGGAGATGGGGCATGAAGTTATTTCTAGGAGTTGGAGACATACCCACTTTGGCTCAGTTCTGGGAATCTTTGAACGTCCTATACAAACTTGTTCCTAGATAGTAACTTGCAGCTTGAATGAGAAAGTGCTTGCTTACAGCCAAGTGCTATATGTTCTGAATGCCCGCATTGGGAATCTGTGTCAAAACTTTGTTAGGAATTGTGTGATCCTTACTAGCTGGAAGTAAGGGAGATGGGGCATGAAGTTATTTCTAGGAGTTGGAGACATACCCACTTTGGCTCAGTTCTGGGAATCTTTGAACGTCCTATACAAACTTGTTCCTAGATAGTAACTTGCAGCTTGAATGAGAAAGTGCTTGCTTACAGCCAAGTGCTATATGTTCTGAATGCCCGCATTGGGAATCTGTGTCAAAACTTTGTTAGGAATTGTGTGATCCTTACTAGCTGGAAGTAAGGGAGATGGGGCATGAAGTTATTTCTAGGAGTTGGAGACATACCCACTTTGGCTCAGTTCTGGGAATCTTTGAACGTCCTATACAAACTTGTTCCTAGATAGTAACTTGCAGCTTGCAAAGAGAAAGTGCTTGCTTACAGCCAAGTGCTATATGTTCTGAATGCCCGCTTTGGGAATCTGTGTCAAAACTTTGTTAGGAATTGTGTGATCCTTACTAGCTGGAAGTAAGGGAGATGGGGCATGAAGTTATTTCTAGGAGTTGGAGACATACCCACTTTGGCTCAGTTCTGGGAATCTTTGAACGCCCTATACAAACTTGTTCCTAGATAGTAACTTGCAGCTTGGAATGAGAAAGTGCTTGCTTACAGCCAAGTGCTATATGTTCTGAATGCCCGCATTGGGAATCTGTGTCAAAACTTTGTTAGGAATTGTGTGATCCTTACTAGCTGGAAGTAAGGGAGATGGGGCATGAAGTTATTTCTAGGAGTTGGAGACATACCCACTTTGGCTCAGTTCTGGGAATCTTGAACGTCCTATACAAACTTGTTCCTAGATAGTAACTTGCAGCTTGCAATGAGAAAGTGCTTGCTTACAGCCAAGTGCTATATGTTCTGAATGCCCGCATTGGGAATCTGTGTCAAAACTTTGTTAGGAATTGTGTGATCCTTACTAGCTGGAAGTAAGGGAGATGGGGCATGAAGTTATTTCTAGGAGTTGGAGACATACCCACTTTGGCTCAGTTCTGGGAATCTTTGAACGTCCTATACAAACTTGTTCCTAGATAGTAACTTGCAGATGGAATGAGAAAGTGCTTGCTTACAGCCAAGTGCTATATGTTCTGAATGCCCGCATTGGGAATCTGTGTCAAAACTTTGTTAGAATTGTGTGATCCTTACTAGCTGGAAGTAAGGGAGATGGGGCATGAAGTTATTTCTAGGAGTTGGAGACATACCCACTTTGGCTCAGTTCTGGGAATCTTTGAACGTCCTATACAAACTTGTTCCTAGATAGTAACTTGCAGCTTGAATGAGAAAGTGCTTGCTTACAGCCAAGTGCTATATGTTCTGAATGCCCGCATTGGGAATCTGTGTCAAAACTTTGTTAGGAATTGTGTGATCCTTACTAGCTGGAAGTAAGGGAGATGGGGCATGAAGTTATTTCTAGGAGTTGGAGACATACCCACTTTGGCTCAGTTCTGGGAATCTTTGAACGTCCTATACAAACTTGTTCCTAGATAGTAACTTGCAGCTTGGAATGAGAAAGTGCTTGCTTACAGCCAAGTGCTATATGTTCTGAATGCCCGCATTGGGAATCTGTGTCAAAACTTTGTTAGGAATTGTGTGATCCTTACTAGCTGGAAGTAAGGGAGATGGGGCATGAAGTTATTTCTAGGAGTTGGAGACATACCCACTTTGGCTCAGTTCTGGGAATCTTTGAACGTCCTATACAAACTTGTTCCTAGATAGTAACTTGCAGATGGAATGAGAAAGTGCTTGCTTACAGCCAAGTCCTATATGTTCTGAATGCCTGACTGGGAATCTGTGTCAAAACTTTGTTAGGAATTGTGTGATCCTTACTAGCTGGAAGTAAGGGAGATGGGGCATGAAGTTATTTCTAGGAGTTGGAGACATACCCACTTTGGCTCAGTTCTGGGAATCTTTGAACGTCCTATACAAACTTGTTCCTAGATAGTAACTTGCAGATGGAATGAGAAAGTGCTTGCTTACAGCCAAGTGCTATATGTTCTGAATGCCCGCATTGGGAATCTGTGTCAAAACTTTGTTAGGAATTGTGTGATCCTTACTAGCTGGAAGTAAGGGAGATGGGGCATGAAGTTATTTCTAGGAGTTGGAGACATACCCACTTTGGCTCAGTTCTGGGAATCTTTGAACGTCCTATACAAACTTGTTCCTAGATAGTAACTTGCAGCTTTGAATGAGAAAGTGCTTGCTTACAGCCAAGTGCTATATGTTCTGAATGCCCGCATTGGGAATCTGTGTCAAAACTTTGTTTGCAATTGTGTGATCCTTACTAGCTGGAAGTAAGGGAGATGGGGCATGAAGTTATTTCTAGGAGTTGGAGACATACCCACTTTGGCTCAGTTCTGGGAATCTTTGAACGTCCTATACAAACTTGTTCCTAGATAGTAACTTGCAGCTTGGAGTGAGAAAGTGCTTGCTTACAGCCAAGTGCTATATGTTCTGAATGCCCGCATTGGGAATCTGTGTCAAAACTTTGTTGGAATTGTGTGATCCTTACTAGCTGGAAGTAAGGGAGATGGGGCATGAAGTTATTTCTAGGAGTTGGAGACATACCCACTTTGGCTCAGTTCTGGGAATCTTTGAACGTCCTATACAAACTTGTTCCTAGATAGTAACTTGCAGCTTTGAATGAGAAAGTGCTTGCTTACAGCCAAGTGCTATATGTTCTGAATGCCCGCATTGGGAATCTGTGTCAAAACTTTTTTTGAATTGTGTGATCCTTACTAGCTGGAAGTAAGGGAGATGGGGCATGAAGTTATTTCTAGGAGTTGGAGACATACCCACTTTGGCTCAGTTCTGGGAATCTTTGAACGTCCTATACAAACTTGTTCCTAGATAGTAACTTGCAGCTTGGAATGAGAAAGTGCTTGCTTACAGCCAAGTGCTATATGTTCTGAATGCCCGCATTGGGAATCTGTGTCAAAACTTTGTTAGGAATTGTGTGATCCTTACTAGCTGGAAGTAAGGGAGATGGGGCATGAAGTTATTTCTAGGAGTTGGAGACATACCCACTTTGGCTCAGTTCTGGGAATCTTTGAACGTCCTATACAAACTTGTTCCTAGATAGTAACTTGCAGATGGAATGAGAAAGTGCTTGCTTACAGCCAAGTGCTATATGTTCTGAATGCCCGCATTGGGAATCTGTGTCAAAACTTTGTTAGAATTGTGTGATCCTTACTAGCTGGAAGTAAGGGAGATGGGGCATGAAGTTATTTCTAGGAGTTGGAGACATACCCACTTTGGCTCAGTTCTGGGAATCTTTGAACGTCCTATACAAACTTGTTCCTAGATAGTAACTTGCAGCTTGAATGAGAAAGTGCTTGCTTACAGCCAAGTGCTATATGTTCTGAATGCCCGCATTGGGAATCTGTGTCAAAACTTTGTTTGCAATTGTGTGATCCTTACTAGCTGGAAGTAAGGGAGATGGGGCATGAAGTTATTTCTAGGAGTTGGAGACATACCCACTTTGGCTCAGTTCTGGGAATCTTTGAACGTCCTATACAAACTTGTTCCTAGATAGTAACTTGCAGCTTGGAATGAGAAAGTGCTTACTTACAGCCAAGTGCTATATGTTCTGAATGCCCGCATTGGGAATCTGTGTCAAAATTTGTTAGGTTTGTGTGATCCTTACTAGCTGGAAGTAAGGGAGATGGGGCATGAAGTTATTTCTAGGAGTTGGAGACATACCCACTTTGGCTCAGTTCTGGGAATCTTTGAACGTCCTATACAAACTTGTTCCTAGATAGTAACTTGCAGCTGGAATGAGAAAGTGCTTGCTTACAGCCAAGTGCTGTATGTTCTGAGTGCCCGCATTGGGAATCTGTGTCAAAACTTTGTTATGAATTGTGTGATCCTTACTAGCTGGAAGTAAGGGAGATGGGGCATGAAGTTATTTCTAGGAGTTGGAGACATACCCACTTTGGCTCAGTTCTGGGAATCTTTGAACGTCCTATACAAACTTGTTCCTAGATAGTAACTTGCAGCTTTGAATGAGAAAGTGCTTGCTTACAGCCAAGTGCTATATGTTCTGAATGCCCGCATTGGGAATCTGTGTCAAAACTTTGTTATGAATTGTGTGATCCTTACTAGCTGGAAGTAAGGGAGATGGGGCATGAAGTTATTTCTAGGAGTTGGAGACATACCCACTTTGGCTCAGTTCTGGGAATCTTTGAACGTCCTATACAAACTTGTTCCTAGATAGTAACTTGCAGCTTGGATGAGAAAGTGCTTGCTTACAGCCAAGTGCTATATGTTCTGAATGCCCGCATTGGGAATCTGTGTCAAAACTTTTGTGTGATCCTTACTAGCTGGAAGTAAGGGAGATGGGGCATGAAGTTATTTCTAGGAGTTGGAGACATACCCACTTTGGCTCAGTTCTGGGAATCTTTGAACGTCCTATACAAACTTGTTCCTAGATAGTAACTTGCAGCTTGGAATGAGAAAGTGCTTGCTTACAGGCAAGTGCTATATGTTTTGAATGCCCAATGGGAATCTGTGTAAAAACTTTGTATGAATTGTGTGATCCTTACTAGCTGGAAGTAAGGGAGATGGGGCATGAAGTTATTTCTAGGAGTTGGAGACATACCCACTTTGGCTCAGTTCTGGGAATCTTTGAACGTCCTATACAAACTTGTTCCTAGATAGTAACTTGCAGCTTGGAATGAGAAAGTGCTTGCTTACAGCCAAGTGCTATATGTTCTGAATGCCCGCATTGGGAATCTGTGTCAAACTTTGTTAGGAATTGTGTGATCCTTACTAGCTGGAAGTAAGGGAGATGGGGCATGAAGTTATTTCTAGGAGTTGGAGACATACCCACTTTGGCTCAGTTCTGGGAATCTTTGAACGTCCTATACAAACTTGTTCCTAGATAGTAACTTGCAGCTTGGAATGAGAAAGTGCTTGCTTACAGCCAAGTGCTATATGTTCTGAATGCCCGCATTGGGAATCTGTGTCAAAACTTTGTTAGCAATTGTGTGATCCTTACTAGCTGGAAGTAAGGGAGATGGGGCATGAAGTTATTTCTAGGAGTTGGAGACATACCCACTTTGGCTCAGTTCTGGGAATCTTTGAACGTCCTATACAAACTTGTTCCTAGATAGTAACTTGCAGATGGAATGAGAAAGTGCTTGCTTACAGCCAAGTGCTATATGTTCTGAATGCCCGCATTGGGAATCTGTGTCAAAACTTTGTTAAGAATTGTGTGATCCTTACTAGCTGGAAGTAAGGGAGATGGGGCATGAAGTTATTTCTAGGAGTTGGAGACATACCCACTTTGGCTCAGTTCTGGGAATCTTTGAACGTCCTATACAAACTTGTTCCTAGATAGTAACTTGCAGCTGGAATGAGAAAGTGCTTGCTTACAGCCAAGTGCTGTATGTTCTGAGTGCCCGCATTGGGAATCTGTGTCAAAACTTTGTTTGCAATTGTGTGATCCTTACTAGCTGGAAGTAAGGGAGATGGGGCATGAAGTTATTTCTAGGAGTTGGAGACATACCCACTTTGGCTCAGTTCTGGGAATCTTTGAACGTCCTATACAAACTTGTTCCTAGATAGTAACTTGCAGCTTTGAATGAGAAAGTGCTTGCTTACAGCCAAGTGCTATATGTTCTGAATGCCCGCATTGGGAATCTGTGTCAAAACTTTGTTGGAATTGTGTGATCCTTACTAGCTGGAAGTAAGGGAGATGGGGCATGAAGTTATTTCTAGGAGTTGGAGACATACCCACTTTGGCTCAGTTCTGGGAATCTTTGAACGTCCTATACAAACTTGTTCCTAGATAGTAACTTGCAGCTTGGATGAGAAAGTGCTTGCTTACAGCCAAGTGCTATATGTTCTGAATGCCCGCATTGGGAATCTGTGTCAAAACTTTGTATGCAATTGTGTGATCCTTACTAGCTGGAAGTAAGGGAGATGGGGCATGAAGTTATTTCTAGGAGTTGGAGACATACCCACTTTGGCTCAGTTCTGGGAATCTTTGAACGTCCTATACAAACTTGTTCCTAGATAGTAACTTGCAGCTTGGATGAGAAAGTGCTTGCTTACAGCCAAGTGCTATATGTTCTGAATGCCCGCATTGGGAATCTGTGTCAAAACTTTGTTAGGATTGTGTGATCCTTACTAGCTGGAAGTAAGGGAGATGGGGCATGAAGTTATTTCTAGGAGTTGGAGACATACCCACTTTGGCTCAGTTCTGGGAATCTTTGAACGTCCTATACAAACTTGTTCCTAGATAGTAACTTGCAGCTTGGAATGAGAAAGTGCTTGCTTACAGCCAAGTGCTGTATGTTCTGAATGCCCGCATTGGGAATCTGTGTCAAAACTTTGTTAGGTTTGTGTGATCCTTACTAGCTGGAAGTAAGGGAGATGGGGCATGAAGTTATTTCTAGGAGTTGGAGACATACCCACTTTGGCTCAGTTCTGGGAATCTTTGAACGTCCTATACAAACTTGTTCCTAGATAGTAACTTGCAGCTTGGATGAGAAAGTGCTTGCTTACAGCCAAGTGCTATATGTTCTGAATGCCCGCATTGGGAATCTGTGTCAAAACTTTGTTAGGATTGTGTGATCCTTACTAGCTGGAAGTAAGGGAGATGGGGCATGAAGTTATTTCTAGGAGTTGGAGACATACCCACTTTGGCTCAGTTCTGGGAATCTTTGAACGTCCTATACAAACTTGTTCCTAGATAGTAACTTGCAGCTTGGAATGAGAAAGTGCTTGCTTACAGCCAAGTGCTATATGTTCTGAATGCCCGCATTGGGAATCTGTGTCAAAACTTTGTTAGGATTGTGTGATCCTTACTAGCTGGAAGTAAGGGAGATGGGGCATGAAGTTATTTCTAGGAGTTGGAGACATACCCACTTTGGCTCAGTTCTGGGAATCTTTGAACGTCCTATACAAACTTGTTCCTAGATAGTAACTTGCAGCTTTAATGAGAAAGTGCTTGCTTACAGCCAAGTGCTATATGTTCTGAATGCCCGCATTGGGAATCTGTGTCAAAACTTTGTTAGGAATTGTGTGATCCTTACTAGCTGGAAGTAAGGGAGATGGGGCATGAAGTTATTTCTAGGAGTTGGAGACATACCCACTTTGGCTCAGTTCTGGGAATCTTTGAACGTCCTATACAAACTTGTTCCTAGATAGTAACTTGCAGCTTTGAATGAGAAAGTGCTTGCTTACAGCCAAGTGCTGTATGTTCTGAATGCCCGCATTGGGAATCTGTGTCAAAACTTTTTTTGAATTGTGTGATCCTTACTAGCTGGAAGTAAGGGAGATGGGGCATGAAGTTATTTCTAGGAGTTGGAGACATACCCACTTTGGCTCAGTTCTGGGAATCTTTGAACGTCCTATACAAACTTGTTCCTAGATAGTAACTTGCAGCTTGGAATGAGAAAGTGCTTGCTTACAGCCAAGTGCTATATGTTCTGAATGCCCGCATTGGGAATCTGTGTAAAAACTTTGTATGAATTGTGTGATCCTTACTAGCTGGAAGTAAGGGAGATGGGGCATGAAGTTATTTCTAGGAGTTGGAGACATACCCACTTTGGCTCAGTTCTGGGAATCTTTGAACGTCCTATACAAACTTGTTCCTAGATAGTAACTTGCAGCTTGGAATGAGAAAGTGCTTGCTTACAGCCAAGTGCTATATGTTCTGAATGCCCGCATTGGGAATCTGTGTAAAAACTTTGTATGAATTGTGTGATCCTTACTAGCTGGAAGTAAGGGAGATGGGGCATGAAGTTATTTCTAGGAGTTGGAGACATACCCACTTTGGCTCAGTTCTGGGAATCTTTGAACGTCCTATACAAACTTGTTCCTAGATAGTAACTTGCAGCTTGGAATGAGAAAGTGCTTGCTTACAGCCAAGTGCTATATGTTCTGAATGCCCGCATTGGGAATCTGTGTAAAAACTTTGTATGAATTGTGTGATCCTTACTAGCTGGAAGTAAGGGAGATGGGGCATGAAGTTATTTCTAGGAGTTGGAGACATACCCACTTTGGCTCAGTTCTGGGAATCCTTGAACGTCCTATACAAACTTGTTCCTAGATAGTATCTTGCAGCTTGAAGTGAGGAAGTGCTTGCTTACAGCCAAGTGCTATATGTTCTGAAAGCCCGCATTGGGAATCTGTGTCAAAACTTTGTTAGGAATTGTGTGATCCTTACTAGCTGGAAGTAAGGGAGATGGGGCATGAAGTTATTTCTAGGAGTTGGAGACATACCCACTTTGGCTCAGTTCTGGGAATCTTTGAACGTCCTATACAAACTTGTTCCTAGATAGTAACTTGCAGCTTGGATGAGAAAGTGCTTGCTTACAGCCAAGTGCTATATGTTCTGAATGCCTGCATTGGGAATCTGTGTAAAAACTTTGTATGAATTGTGTGATCCTTACTAGCTGGAAGTAAGGGAGATGGGGCATGAAGTTATTTCTAGGAGTTGGAGACATACCCACTTTGGCTCAGTTCTGGGAATCTTTGAACGTCCTATACAAACTTGTTCCTAGATAGTAACTTGCAGCTTGGATGAGAAAGTGCTTGCTTACAGCCAAGTGCTATATGTTCTGAATGCCCGCATTGGGAATCTGTGTCAAAACTTTGTTAGGAATTGTGTGATCCTTACTAGCTGGAAGTAAGGGAGATGGGGCATGAAGTTATTTCTAGGAGTTGGAGACATACCCACTTTGGCTCAGTTCTGGGAATCTTTGAACGTCCTATACAAACTTGTTCCTAGATAGTAACTTGCAGATGGAATGAGAAAGTGCTTGCTTACAGCCAAGTGCTATATGTTCTGAATGCCCGCATTGGGAATCTGTGTCAAAACTTTGTTTTCAATTGTGTGATCCTTAGTAGCTGGAAGTAAGGGAGATGGGGCATGAAGTTATTTCTAGGAGTTGGAGACATACCCACTTTGGCTCAGTTCTGGGAATCTTTGAACGTCCTATACAAACTTGTTCCTAGATAGTATCTTGCAGCTTGAAGTGAGGAAGTGCTTGCTTACAGCCAAGTGCTATATGTTCTGAAAGCCCGCATTGGGAATCTGTGTCAAAACTTTGTTAGCAATTGTGTGATCCTTACTAGCTGGAAGTAAGGGAGATGGGGCATGAAGTTATTTCTAGGAGTTGGAGACATACCCACTTTGGCTCAGTTCTGGGAATCTTTGAACGTCCTATACAAACTTGTTCCTAGATAGTAACTTGCAGCTTTAATGAGAAAGTGCTTGCTTACAGCCAAGTGCTATATGTTCTGAATGCCCGCATTGGGAATCTGTGTCAAAATTTGTTAGGTTTGTGTGATCCTTACTAGCTGGAAGTAAGGGAGATGGGGCATGAAGTTATTTCTAGGAGTTGGAGACATACCCACTTTGGCTCAGTTCTGGGAATCTTTGAACGTCCTATACAAACTTGTTCCTAGATAGTAACTTGCAGATGGAATGAGAAAGTGCTTGCTTACAGCCAAGTGCTATATGTTCTGAATGCCCGCATTGGGAATCTGTGTCAAAACTTTGGTAAGAATTGTGTGATCCTTACTAGCTGGAAGTAAGGGAGATGGGGCATGAAGTTATTTCTAGGAGTTGGAGACATACCCACTTTGGCTCAGTTCTGGGAATCTTTGAACGTCCTATACAAACTTGTTCCTAGATAGTAACTTGCAGCTTGGAATGAGAAAGTGCTTGCTTACAGCCAAGTGCTATATGTTCTGAATGCCCGCATTGGGAATCTGTGTCAAAACTTTGTTAGGAATTGTGTGATCCTTACTAGCTGGAAGTAAGGGAGATGGGGCATGAAGTTATTTCTAGGAGTTGGAGACATACCCACTTTGGCTCAGTTCTGGGAATCTTTGAACGTCCTATACAAACTTGTTCCTAGATAGTAACTTGCAGATGGAATGAGAAAGTGCTTGCTTACAGCCAAGTGCTATATGTTCTGAATGCCCGCATTGGGAATCTGTGTCAAAACTTTGTTAGAATTGTGTGATCCTTACTAGCTGGAAGTAAGGGAGATGGGGCATGAAGTTATTTCTAGGAGTTGGAGACATACCCACTTTGGCTCAGTTCTGGGAATCTTTGAACGTCCTATACAAACTTGTTCCTAGATAGTAACTTGCAGCTTCGAATGAGAAAGTGCTTGCTTACAGCCAAGTGCTATATGTTCTGAATGCCCGCATTGGGAATCTGTGTCAAAACTTTGTTAGAATTGTGTGATCCTTACTAGCTGGAAGTAAGGGAGATGGGGCATGAAGTTATTTCTAGGAGTTGGAGACATACCCACTTTGGCTCAGTTCTGGGAATCTTTGAACGTCCTATACAAACTTGTTCCTAGATAGTAACTTGCAGCTTGGATGAGAAAGTGCTTGCTTACAGCCAAGTGCTATATGTTCTGAATGCCCGCATTGGGAATCTGTGTCAAAACTTTGTTAGGATTGTGTGATCCTTACTAGCTGGAAGTAAGGGAGATGGGGCATGAAGTTATTTCTAGGAGTTGGAGACATACCCACTTTGGCTCAGTTCTGGGAATCTTTGAACGTCCTATACAAACTTGTTCCTAGATAGTAACTTGCAGCTTGGATGAGAAAGTGCTTGCTTACAGCCAAGTGCTGTATGTTCTGAATGCCCGCATTGGGAATCTGTGTCAAAACTTTGTTAGGAATTGTGTGATCCTTACTAGCTGGAAGTAAGGGAGATGGGGCATGAAGTTATTTCTAGGAGTTGGAGACATACCCACTTTGGCTCAGTTCTGGGAATCTTTGAACGTCCTATACAAACTTGTTCCTAGATAGTAACTTGCAGCTTGGAATGAGAAAGTGCTTGCTTACAGGCAAGTGCTATATGTTTTGAATGCCCAATGGGAATCTGTGTAAAAACTTTGTATGAATTGTGTGATCCTTACTAGCTGGAAGTAAGGGAGATGGGGCATGAAGTTATTTCTAGGAGTTGGAGACATACCCACTTTGGCTCAGTTCTGGGAATCTTTGAACGTCCTATACAAACTTGTTCCTAGATAGTAACTTGCAGCTTGAATGAGAAAGTGCTTGCTTACAGCCAAGTGCTATATGTTCTGAATGCCCGCATTGGGAATCTGTGTCAAAACTTTGTTAGGAATTGTGTGATCCTTACTAGCTGGAAGTAAGGGAGATGGGGCATGAAGTTATTTCTAGGAGTTGGAGACATACCCACTTTGGCTCAGTTCTGGGAATCTTTGAACGTCCTATACAAACTTGTTCCTAGATAGTAACTTGCAGCTTGGAATGAGAAAGTGCTTGCTTACAGCCAAGTGCTATATGTTCTGAATGCCTGACTGGGAATCTGTGTCAAAACTTTGTTAGGAATTGTGTGATCCTTACTAGCTGGAAGTAAGGGAGATGGGGCATGAAGTTATTTCTAGGAGTTGGAGACATACCCACTTTGGCTCAGTTCTGGGAATCTTTGAACGTCCTATACAAACTTGTTCCTAGATAGTAACTTGCAGATGGAATGAGAAAGTGCTTGCTTACAGCCAAGTGCTATATGTTCTGAATGCCCGCATTGGGAATCTGTGTCAAAACTTTGTATGAATTGTGTGATCCTTACTAGCTGGAAGTAAGGGAGATGGGGCATGAAGTTATTTCTAGGAGTTGGAGACATACCCACTTTGGCTCAGTTCTGGGAATCTTTGAACGTCCTATACAAACTTGTTCCTAGATAGTAACTTGCAGCTTGCAATGAGAAAGTGCTTGCTTACAGCCAAGTGCTATATGTTCTGAATGCCCGCATTGGGAATCTGTGTCAAAACTTTGTATGCAATTGTGTGATCCTTACTAGCTGGAAGTAAGGGAGATGGGGCATGAAGTTATTTCTAGGAGTTGGAGACATACCCACTTTGGCTCAGTTCTGGGAATCTTTGAACGTCCTATACAAACTTGTTCCTAGATAGTAACTTGCAGCTTGGAATGAGAAAGTGCTTGCTTACAGCCAAGTGCTATATGTTCTGAATGCCCGCATTGGGAATCTGTGTCAAAACTTTGTTAGGATTGTGTGATCCTTACTAGCTGGAAGTAAGGGAGATGGGGCATGAAGTTATTTCTAGGAGTTGGAGACATACCCACTTTGGCTCAGTTCTGGGAATCTTTGAACGTCCTATACAAACTTGTTCCTAGATAGTAACTTGCAGCTGGAATGAGAAAGTGCTTGCTTACAGCCAAGTGCTATATGTTCTGAATGCCCGCATTGGGAATCTGTGTCAAAACTTTGTTAGAATTGTGTGATCCTTACTAGCTGGAAGTAAGGGAGATGGGGCATGAAGTTATTTCTAGGAGTTGGAGACATACCCACTTTGGCTCAGTTCTGGGAATCTTTGAACGTCCTATACAAACTTGTTCCTAGATAGTATCTTGCAGCTTGAAGTGAGGAAGTGCTTGCTTACAGCCAAGTGCTGTATGTTCTGAAAGCCCGCATTGGGAATCTGTGTCAAAACTTTGTTAGGAATTGTGTGATCCTTACTAGCTGGAAGTAAGGGAGATGGGGCATGAAGTTATTTCTAGGAGTTGGAGACATACCCACTTTGGCTCAGTTCTGGGAATCTTTGAACGTCCTATACAAACTTGTTCCTAGATAGTAACTTGCAGCTTGGAATGAGAAAGTGCTTGCTTACAGCCAAGTGCTGTATGTTCTGAATGCCTGCATTGGGAATCTGTGTCAAAACTTTGTATGCAATTGTGTGATGCTTACTAGCTAGAAGTAAGGGAGATGGGCCATGAAGTTATTTCTAGGAGTTGGAGACATACCCACTTTGGCTCAGTTCTGGGAATCTTTGAACGTCCTATACAAACTTGTTCCTAGATAGTAACTTGCAGCTTGGAATGAGAAAGTGCTTGCTTACACCCAAGTGCTATATGTTCTGAATGCCCGCATTGGGAATCTGTGTCAAAACTTGTGAGAATTGTGTGATCCTGACTAGCTGGAAGTAAGGGAGATGGGGCATGAAGTTATTTCTAGGAGTTGGAGACATACCCACTTTGGCTCAGTTCTGGGAATCTTTGAACGTCCTATACAAACTTGTTCCTAGATAGTAACTTGCAGCTTGGAATGAGAAAGTGCTTGCTTACAGCCAAGTGCTATATGTTCTGAATGCCCGCATTGGGAATCTGTGTCAAAACTTTGTTAGGATTGTGTGATCCTTACTAGCTGGAAGTAAGGGAGATGGGGCATGAAGTTATTTCTAGGAGTTGGAGACATACCCACTTTGGCTCAGTTCTGGGAATCTTTGAACGTCCTATACAAACTTGTTCCTAGATAGTAACTTGCAGCTTGGATGAGAAAGTGCTTGCTTACAGCCAAGTGCTATATGTTCTGAATGCCCGCATTGGGAATCTGTGTCAAAACTTTGTTAGGAATTGTGTGATCCTTACTAGCTGGAAGTAAGGGAGATGGGGCATGAAGTTATTTCTAGGAGTTGGAGACATACCCACTTTGGCTCAGTTCTGGGAATCTTTGAACGTCCTATACAAACTTGTTCCTAGATAGTAACTTGCAGATGGAATGAGAAAGTGCTTGCTTACAGCCAAGTGCTATATGTTCTGAATGCCCGCATTGGGAATCTGTGTCAAAACTTTGTTAGAATTGTGTGATCCTTACTAGCTGGAAGTAAGGGAGATGGGGCATGAAGTTATTTCTAGGAGTTGGAGACATACCCACTTTGGCTCAGTTCTGGGAATCTTTGAACGCCCTATACAAACTTGTTCCTAGATAGTAACTTGCAGCTTGGAATGAGAAAGTGCTTGCTTACAGCCAAGTGCTATATGTTCTGAATGCCCGCATTGGGAATCTGTGTAAAAACTTTGTATGAATTGTGTGATCCTTACTAGCTGGAAGTAAGGGAGATGGGGCATGAAGTTATTTCTAGGAGTTGGAGACATACCCACTTTGGCTCAGTTCTGGGAATCTTTGAACGTCCTATACAAACTTGTTCCTAGATAGTAACTTGCAGCTTTGAATGAGAAAGTGCTTGCTTACAGCCAAGTGCTATATGTTCTGAATGCCCGCATTGGGAATCTGTGTCAAACTTTGTTAGGAATTGTGTGATCCTTACTAGCTGGAAGTAAGGGAGATGGGGCATGAAGTTATTTCTAGGAGTTGGAGACATACCCACTTTGGCTCAGTTCTGGGAATCTTTGAACGTCCTATACAAACTTGTTCCTAGATAGTAACTTGCAGCTTGGAATGAGAAAGTGCTTGCTTACAGCCAAGTGCTATATGTTCTGAATGCCCGCATTGGGAATCTGTGTCAAAACTTTGTTAGGAATTGTGTGATCCTTACTAGCTGGAAGTAAGGGAGATGGGGCATGAAGTTATTTCTAGGAGTTGGAGACATACCCACTTTGGCTCAGTTCTGGGAATCTTTGAACGTCCTATACAAACTTGTTCCTAGATAGTAACTTGCAGCTTGGAATGAGAAAGTGCTTGCTTACAGGCAAGTGCTATATGTTTTGAATGCCCAATGGGAATCTGTGTAAAAACTTTGTATGAATTGTGTGATCCTTACTAGCTGGAAGTAAGGGAGATGGGGCATGAAGTTATTTCTAGGAGTTGGAGACATACCCACTTTGGCTCAGTTCTGGGAATCTTTGAACGTCCTATACAAACTTGTTCCTAGATAGTAACTTGCAGCTTGGAATGAGAAAGTGCTTGCTTACAGGCAAGTGCTATATGTTTTGAATGCCCAATGGGAATCTGTGTAAAAACTTTGTATGAATTGTGTGATCCTTACTAGCTGGAAGTAAGGGAGATGGGGCATGAAGTTATTTCTAGGAGTTGGAGACATACCCACTTTGGCTCAGTTCTGGGAATCTTTGAACGCCCTATACAAACTTGTTCCTAGATAGTAACTTGCAGCTTGGAATGAGAAAGTGCTTGCTTACAGCCAAGTGCTATATGTTCTGAATGCCCGCATTGGGAATCTGTGTCAAAACTTTTAATGAATTGTGTGATCCTTACTAGCTGGAAGTAAGGGAGATGGGGCATGAAGTTATTTCTAGGAGTTGGAGACATACCCACTTTGGCTCAGTTCTGGGAATCTTTGAACGTCCTATACAAACTTGTTCCTAGATAGTAACTTGCAGCTTGGAATGAGAAAGTGCTTGCTTACAGCCAAGTGCTATATGTTCTGAATGCCCGCATTGGGAATCTGTGTCAAAACTTTGTTAGTAATTGTGTGATCCTTACTAGCTGGAAGTAAGGGAGATGGGGCATGAAGTTATTTCTAGGAGTTGGAGACATACCCACTTTGGCTCAGTTCTGGGAATCTTTGAACGTCCTATACAAACTTGTTCCTAGATAGTAACTTGCAGCTTGCAATGAGAAAGTGCTTGCTTACAGCCAAGTGCTATATGTTCTGAATGCCCGCATTGGGAATCTGTGTCAAAACTTTGTTAGGAATTGTGTGATCCTTACTAGCTGGAAGTAAGGGAGATGGGGCATGAAGTTATTTCTAGGAGTTGGAGACATACCCACTTTGGCTCAGTTCTGGGAATCTTTGAACGTCCTATACAAACTTGTTCCTAGATAGTAACTTGCAGCTTGAAATGAGAAAGTGCTTGCTTACAGCCAAGTGCTATATGTTCTGAATGCCCGCATTGGGAATCTGTGTCAAAACTTTGTTAAGAATTGTGTGATCCTTACTAGCTGGAAGTAAGGGAGATGGGGCATGAAGTTATTTCTAGGAGTTGGAGACATACCCACTTTGGCTCAGTTCTGGGAATCTTTGAACGTCCTATACAAACTTGTTCCTAGATAGTAACTTGCAGCTTGAAATGAGAAAGTGCTTGCTTACAGCCAAGTGCTATATGTTCTGAATGCCCGCATTGGGAATCTGTGTCAAAACTTTGTTTGAATTGTGTGATCCTTACTAGCTGGAAGTAAGGGAGATGGGGCATGAAGTTATTTCTAGGAGTTGGAGACATACCCACTTTGGCTCAGTTCTGGGAATCTTTGAACGTCCTATACAAACTTGTTCCTAGATAGTAACTTGCAGCTTTGAATGAGAAAGTGCTTGCTTACAGCCAAGTGCTATATGTTCTGAATGCCCGCTTTGGGAATCTGTGTCAAAACTTTGTTAGGAATTGTGTGATCCTTACTAGCTGGAAGTAAGGGAGATGGGGCATGAAGTTATTTCTAGGAGTTGGAGACATACCCACTTTGGCTCAGTTCTGGGAATCTTTGAACGTCCTATACAAACTTGTTCCTAGATAGTAACTTGCAGCTTGCAATGAGAAAGTGCTTGCTTACAGCCAAGTGCTGTATGTTCTGAATGCCCGCATTGGGAATCTGTGTCAAAACTTTGTTAGAAATTGTGTGATCCTTACTAGCTGGAAGTAAGGGAGATGGGGCATGAAGTTATTTCTAGGAGTTGGAGACATACCCACTTTGGCTCAGTTCTGGGAATCTTTGAACGTCCTATACAAACTTGTTCCTAGATAGTAACTTGCAGCTTGGATGAGAAAGTGCTTGCTTACAGCCAAGTGCTATATGTTCTGAATGCCCGCATTGGGAATCTGTGTCAAAACTTTGTTAGGAATTGTGTGATCCTTACTAGCTGGAAGTAAGGGAGATGGGGCATGAAGTTATTTCTAGGAGTTGGAGACATACCCACTTTGGCTCAGTTCTGGGAATCTTTGAACGTCCTATACAAACTTGTTCCTAGATAGTAACTTGCAGCTTTGAATGAGAAAGTGCTTGCTTACAGCCAAGTGCTATATGTTCTGAATGCCCGCATTGGGAATCTGTGTCAAAACTTTGTTAGGTTTGTGTGATCCTTACTAGCTGGAAGTAAGGGAGATGGGGCATGAAGTTATTTCTAGGAGTTGGAGACATACCCACTTTGGCTCAGTTCTGGGAATCTTTGAACGTCCTATACAAACTTGTTCCTAGATAGTATCTTGCAGCTTGAAGTGAGGAAGTGCTTGCTTACAGCCAAGTGCTGTATGTTCTGAAAGCCCGCATTGGGAATCTGTGTCAAAACTTTGTTAGGAATTGTGTGATCCTTACTAGCTGGAAGTAAGGGAGATGGGGCATGAAGTTATTTCTAGGAGTTGGAGACATACCCACTTTGGCTCAGTTCTGGGAATCTTTGAACGTCCTATACAAACTTGTTCCTAGATAGTAACTTGCAGCTGGAATGAGAAAGTGCTTGCTTACAGCCAAGTGCTATATGTTCTGAATGCCCGCATTGGGAATCTGTGTCAAAACTTTGTTAGGAATTGTGTGATCCTTACTAGCTGGAAGTAAGGGAGATGGGGCATGAAGTTATTTCTAGGAGTTGGAGACATACCCACTTTGGCTCAGTTCTGGGAATCTTTGAACGTCCTATACAAACTTGTTCCTAGATAGTAACTTGCAGCTTGGATGAGAAAGTGCTTGCTTACAGCCAAGTGCTATATGTTCTGAATGCCCGCATTGGGAATCTGTGTCAAAACTTTGTTAGAATTGTGTGATCCTTACTAGCTGGAAGTAAGGGAGATGGGGCATGAAGTTATTTCTAGGAGTTGGAGACATACCCACTTTGGCTCAGTTCTGGGAATCTTTGAACGTCCTATACAAACTTGTTCCTAGATAGTAACTTGCAGCTTGAATGAGAAAGTGCTTGCTTACAGCCAAGTGCTATATGTTCTGAATGCCTGCATTGGGAATCTGTGTCAAAACTTTGTATGCAATTGTGTGATCCTTACTAGCTGGAAGTAAGGGAGATGGGGCATGAAGTTATTTCTAGGAGTTGGAGACATACCCACTTTGGCTCAGTTCTGGGAATCTTTGAACGTCCTATACAAACTTGTTCCTAGATAGTAACTTGCAGCTTTGAATGAGAAAGTGCTTGCTTACAGCCAAGTGCTATATGTTCTGAATGCCCGCATTGGGAATCTGTGTCAAAACTTTGTTAAGAATTGTGTGATCCTTACTAGCTGGAAGTAAGGGAGATGGGGCATGAAGTTATTTCTAGGAGTTGGAGACATACCCACTTTGGCTCAGTTCTGGGAATCTTTGAACGTCCTATACAAACTTGTTCCTAGATAGTAACTTGCAGCTTGGAATGAGAAAGTGCTTGCTTACACCCAAGTGCTATATGTTCTGAATGCCCGCATTGGGAATCTGTGTCAAAACTTGTGAGAATTGTGTGATCCTGACTAGCTGGAAGTAAGGGAGATGGGGCATGAAGTTATTTCTAGGAGTTGGAGACATACCCACTTTGGCTCAGTTCTGGGAATCTTTGAACGTCCTATACAAACTTGTTCCTAGATAGTAACTTGCAGCTTGGATGAGAAAGTGCTTGCTTACAGCCAAGTGCTATATGTTCTGAATGCCCGCATTGGGAATCTGTGTCAAAACTTTGTTAGGAATTGTGTGATCCTTACTAGCTGGAAGTAAGGGAGATGGGGCATGAAGTTATTTCTAGGAGTTGGAGACATACCCACTTTGGCTCAGTTCTGGGAATCTTTGAACGTCCTATACAAACTTGTTCCTAGATAGTAACTTGCAGCTTGAATGAGAAAGTGCTTGCTTACAGCCAAGTGCTATATGTTCTGAATGCCCGCATTGGGAATCTGTGTCAAAACTTTGTTAGGATTGTGTGATCCTTACTAGCTGGAAGTAAGGGAGATGGGGCATGAAGTTATTTCTAGGAGTTGGAGACATACCCACTTTGGCTCAGTTCTGGGAATCTTTGAACGTCCTATACAAACTTGTTCCTAGATAGTAACTTGCAGCTTAGAATGAGAAAGTGCTTGCTTACAGCCAAGTGCTATATGTTCTGAATGCCCGCATTGGGAATCTGTGTCAAAACTTTGTTAGGAATTGTGTGATCCTTACTAGCTGGAAGTAAGGGAGATGGGGCATGAAGTTATTTCTAGGAGTTGGAGACATACCCACTTTGGCTCAGTTCTGGGAATCTTTGAACGTCCTATACAAACTTGTTCCTAGATAGTAACTTGCAGCTTGGATGAGAAAGTGCTTGCTTACAGCCAAGTGCTATATGTTCTGAATGCCCGCATTGGGAATCTGTGTCAAAACTTTGTTAGGAATTGTGTGATCCTTACTAGCTGGAAGTAAGGGAGATGGGGCATGAAGTTATTTCTAGGAGTTGGAGACATACCCACTTTGGCTCAGTTCTGGGAATTTTAAACTTTAAGAAAAAGTAGTTCAGCGTCTGTTTCATCATAAGGATTCCAGCATTTAAGATCTTTTAGCTCTCTGCATTTAAGATCTTTTTTCCACAATATGTTCTCCTTTAGAGAGCCCCTGGTAAGTTATTTACCCTTTACCACATGTTCTGAGAATCCCTTCTTTCTTGAAATACACTTTCATACGTCAAAATATACTTTATTTTTGTATACAATCTCCTCTATTTAAAATTCGGATTTCTCTTCTTATAGGATCATTTACGGCACATGCAGCCTTACTGTAAATTTGGAATGTCATTGGTTTGTTCCAAAACCTTAGAATGTTTTAGAATTTAGAACAAGATGAAGAGAGAATTTATATGTTTCTCTGTAGGACTCATATTTTTCAGATGTCTAGAGGTATCCCAACTTGCCAGTAATGTGGCCTTAGATTTAGCAGAACTTGAAAATCCTAATATATTAGGAAGTGAATTACTTCTTTTTTTTTAAAGATTTTATTTATTTATTTTTTCCCCTCAAAGCCCCAGTAGATATTTGTATGTCATAGCTGCACATCCTTCTAGTTGCTGTATGTGGGACGCGGCCTCAGCATGGCCAGAGAAGCGGTGCGTCCGTGCGCGCCCGGGATCCGAACCCCGGCCACCAGCAGCAGAGCGCGTGCACTTAACTGCTAAGCCACGGGGCCGGCCCAAAAGTGAATTACTTCTCTCGTGTTAACATTTACAAAATAAATGATCACAATGTTAACTTACCAGTAAGCACTTTCCATATTCCAGTCTCTGAAAGTATCTTGCTTACATAATAAACATGATAAAGTTTCAAAGATGAGCCAAATAAGTGTTCAGCAAAAGCTTGACTTGAGTCTATCTTGGCTTCCTTTTTGACAGTTTTAGCCTTAATGTTACAGTATTGTTTTCTTTTTCTAGGAATCAGATAACCTTGTATTTGGTGAATATTTTAATTTTTAATGGCCACTTGTATTTTGTGATATGCACGTGTTTAAACAATCTATAAGAACCCAGCATTACCACCCATATATAAGACTATACAGGAATGGAAGAATTTTGGCTGACATTGTATATAATTGTTCAGCCAAGGCAGATGGCAGACTCTACCACTTACAATGATTTAGGGGTTTGAGGCAGTATTTTTAAATACAAATAATCTCAAAATTGGTAATATATAAAATATAATACTGTGTTAACTAACCAAAAGAGTTAAATTTGTTATCTTTCCTCCATTTATAAGGATGCATCCATTATATAGATTCTGTACAAAATTGCAAAGATCACTTTTTTCCTTTTCAAAGTTTATTTATTTTAATTTTTAATAGTGAGAAGCTTAGTGTTGGGTAAACTGCTGCACAATTACTGGAAATGCTGAGAGTATTTTGAAAAGTGTAAAAGTCTAAAGACAATGAAAAGTACATTTCTCCAATGTCAAGTCCTTTGAGCCTCTGTCTAGTAGTACACTGAAGAGATGGAAGATTAAGTACCAGCACATGACACAAGAGAACAGGCTCCCAACTTGAGTCCTTCCCACTGACCACAGTGTGCCTGGCAGACGCTTGGAGATTAAATCTGGGCTTTGTCCATGGGTGGGCCCTGAGAGGAGGATTTTGCTTAAATGACCAGAGAATAGACAACATTTTTTCTTGATAATAAGTAATACTTACCATATAAATTTCTTTATAAATCTCTGAATAAAATAAAAAGTTATAACCTGTACAGAAATCAACTCTTACTGACGAGCCACGCAGCCTTCTCTAGAAAGCTCAACAGAAAATGTCACAGCTGACTGTGAATTGGTCTTCTCTGAGAGCCAGCCAGCCCTTCACTGATAGCTTTGGATGAGGAAGGCCAGATACAATTTTTGAAGATGTTTAGCTGAATTCAGAACCAAAAATCCTACCTCCAGTTGGCTTCTCTGTGAGAATGGATGGCCGGCCTTATTTCCCAGGCTGGGCAGATGAGGTTTCAGATGAGCTTAAATGCTCTGTTCCCCAGTGATGGAAAAGCTGGATTGTGACATTGATTCAGAGCTGAGATTTTGCAGATAAAGATAGGGTCATAGAGGGAAACAAAGATTTCAGCAAATTGGATTTTTGTTCTCTACAGTGGGAGTAATTTAAGAAGCAGATAGTCTCTCACTTCAACTTCTCTTCCCTGTTCTCGATCTGTAATATCGCTGTAAAAATTCTCTCTATAAAAATTTCAATCTTTTTTCTTTGCAGTCTGTTTATTATCATCTTTACGAATTCTTTGACTTCACCACCTTCTTGGCACCACAACGCTAGCCATTGAGATATTAGTATAGATTCAGTTTTGCAATTTCATCCTCTTATCTCTATTTCCTCTGTCATTTCTTGGTTTTAGTTCTTATTGTATTTTATGCTTGAAAACATTTGAAGCTTACAGAGTATATCAGTTCCTTATTTTCTCAACTTTTTATTATCTAAGTGCCCTCAACTATCACTTTTTTAAAAAAAGAAGTGAAATACATAACAGAACAATACACTGTAATAAACTGACCACTTGTAAAATTAAGTTCAACCTGAAATCCCTCCCCACTTAACAGAGTCCATCTTTTATAATTCACCATGCTTTAGTTTGGGCAGGGTCAGTTTATGAATGATTTTTGGATGTTTTAAACCACATGAGAGAAATACAGTGTAAGGCAAAATTGTTAATCTTGCAGAAGTTGTAGAATTTCCTGATGGTTAGGGAAATCAATGGCGGAGAACCTGAATCATAGGAAAAGTAGTTAATTAATTAGCACATGACAGAGTTTGTTAATTTGGTAAGGATGATGATAAGACATATATGTTGAAAAGATAACTTTGCATATCAGAGTATTGTCAGAGGCTACTGGAAAAATTCGTAATGTTCTCAAATACTACAAAAAATGACCATTTTTTGATTAAAGATGTCATACATGATGGCATCATATACTTCTGTCAGAAAATTTGTAATGAAGAAAATGAACACTTGAGTCGTTTTAATTCTAACAATTTGTTCATGCCTATTATTAGGTTAAAAAAATTTTAAGCAGTAAAGTGGTAAGTGATGTACTTGCTTAATTTTTAATTTCTTTTAGGAAAACAACTTTTTCACATTTTTAAAAAATATTTATTTGTATTTATTTTATGCTGAATTTATTCCTGGGCACAAAGCCTTTTTTTTAAATTAAATAACACCAATTCTTTTCAAACTCTTTCAAAAAGTTGAAGAGGAGAGACTATTTCTAAAGTCCTCCTGTGGGGTTAGCACTATGCTCATATCAGAGCCAAAGACACTAAGAGAAAATAAAATGACAGGTGTTTGAAACTACAGAAATAGAAAACTATAATAGAATACAATAGAAGAGGGCCGGCCCCCTGGCTTAGCGGTTAAGTGCGCGCGCTCTGATACTGGCGGCCCGGGTTCGGATCCCGGGCGCTCACCGACACACCGCTTCTCCGGCCATGCTGAGGCCGCGTCCCACATGCAGTGACAAGAGGGATGTGCAGCTATGACACACAACTATCTACTGGGGCTTTGGGGAAAAAAGTAAAATAAATAAAAATAAAATTAAAAAAAAAAAGAATACAATAGAAGAGAAAAGTACAATTTCTATTGTAGAAAAGTACAATATCTTTGATGAATATTGATACAAAAATCCTCAATAAAATAGTAACAAACCAAATTCAGCAGCATATTAAAAGGATTATACATCATTTTTAGGTGGGATTTATTCCTGGAATGCAAGGATGTTTCAATATATGAAAATAAATCAATGTAATAAACTACATTAACAAAATGAAGGAAAAAATAAAAAGATCATCTCAATGGATGCAGAAAAAGCATTTGACAAAACTAAACATGCTTTCATGTTAAAAACACTAAAAAACCCTCAGAGTTAAAGGAAGCTACTTCAACATAATAAAAGCCATATATAGAAATTCACACAGAACACCATATTCATGGGTGAAAGACTGAAAACTTTTCCTCGAAGATCAGGAACACAGCAAGAAGGTCCACATTTACCACTTCTATTCAACATGGTATTAGAAGTTCTAGACAAAGCAATTAGGCAAGAAAAAGAAAGAAATAGCATCCAAATTGGAAAGGAAGAAGTAATATTATATTTGTTTACAAATATTATCTTATATGTTGAAACCCCTAAAAATTCCAGAAAAAACTTTTTAGAACTAATAAATTCTGCAGAGTAGTGGGACACAAAATCAACATGCAAAAATTAGTTGTTCTTCTATACATTAATAATAAGTAATCTGAAAAAGAAATCTACAAACATTACATTTTTATTTACAATATCATCAAAAAGAGTAAAATACTTAAGAGTCAACTTATTCAAAGAGGTAAAAGTTCCAATGATGTTTTTTGCAAAAATAGAAAAATATGTCCTAAAATGCATATGGACTCTCAAGGGACCCTGAATAGCCAAAACAATCTAGAAGAAGAAGAACAAAGTTAGAGAACTCATACTTCCTGATTTCAAAACTTACTACAAAGTAATCAAAACAGTGTGGTACTGGCATAAATACACACAATATACTAATGAAATAGTATAGAGAGCCCAGAAATAAACCTTTACATATACAGTCAAATGATTTTTGACAAGGGTGCAAAGACCATTCATTGGAGAAAGGATAAGTTTTTCAACAAATGGTGCTGGGAAAACTGGATACCCACATGCAAAAGAATGAGGTTGGATGCTTACCTTACACCATATACAAAAATTAAGTCAAAATAGATCAAAGATGTAAATGTTAGAGTTGAAGCTATAAAATCCTTAGAAGAAAACACAGGGTAAAAGCTGTGTGTCATTGAGTCCAAATGCCATTGCCAACAATGATTTCTTTAATATGACACCAAAGACATAAGCAACAAAAAAATAACAAATTGGACTTCATCAAAATGCAAAAGTTTTCTGTATCACAAGATACTATCAACAGAGTAAAAAGGCCACCCACAGAATGGTTGAGAATATTTGCAAATCACATATCTGATAAGGGATTAATATCTAGAATATATAAAGAACTCCCACAACTCAACAATTAAAAAAAAAACCCAATTTAAACATGCACAAAGGACTTGAATAGACATTTCTCCAAACAAGATAAAAAATGGCCAGTACACACATGAAAAGATGCTCAACATCACTAAGTATCAGGAAAATGCAAAATAAAACCACAATGAGATACATCTTCATACCCATTAGGATAGTTACTATCACAAAATCAGAAAATAACATGTTGGCAAGAATGTTGAGAAATTGGAACCCTTGTGCTCTGATGGTGAGAATATAAAACTGTGGAAAACAGTATGGTAGTTCCTTCAAAAATTAAAAATTGAATTACCATATCATCTAGCAATTCCACTTATGGGTTCTGAAATAATAGAAAATATATTTATTGGTCTCTGCCTCTAGTTCCTGGCACAGAGCTCCTAAAACCCTTGTAATTTCCTAAATGATAAGAACACTAGGAGCATCTCTTGTTCTAATATTTGTCTTTGACTCCATCCCTGACACAGAGCTCCTAAAACCCTTGTAATTTCCTAAATGATAAGAACACTAGGAGAATCTTTTGTTCTATTGAGGCAACTCTGGGTGGGCTCCTGGATGGCTCCTGGATGGGGCCTGGTCACCAGACAGACCAAGCCCTGATTAGAAGCTTGGAATATTTAGCCCTACTCCTTATCCTCCAGACAGGGGAAAGGGGCTGGAAACTGAGTTAATAATTGATCATGCCTACATGAGGGAGCCTCAGTAAAAATCCCAATAGAAGGAGGTTCAGAGAGCTTCCAGGTTGCCAATGACAAGGAGTGCCTGGAGAGTGGTGCACCTGGAGGTGGCATAAAAGCTCTGTGCCCTTTCTCACATACCTTTCCCTATGCGCCACTTCCATCAGGCTGTTCTTGAGTTATAACCTTTTATAATAAACTGGTGATCTAGTAAATGTTTCTCTGAGTTTTGTGAGCCACTCTAGCAAATTAATCAAACCCAAGGAGGAGGTTGTGGGAACCTCTGGTTTATAGCCAGTCATTCAGAAGTACAAGTAACAGCCTGGGCTTCTAACTGGCATCTGAAGTTGAGGTGAGGTTGGGTGGGTGTGCAGTCTTATAGGACTGAGCCCTCAACCTGTGCCATCTGATGTATCTCTGGGTTGACAGCATCAAATTAAGTTGAATTATCTGACGACCAGCTGACATTCCAAGAATTGCTTGTTGGAGGTCTGGGGAACCCTCCCACATGTGAGAAAATGAATCTCAGAACACCATTTATAGGTATACTCCCAAAAGAACTGAATGCAGAGGTATAAAGACATATACGTACACCCGTGTCGTTAACAGTGTTATTCAAAATAGCCAGAAGCTGGAAGCAAGCCAGGTGTCCATCAACGGATGAATTGACAAAAAAAAATGTGGTGTATACACACAGTGGAATACCATTCACCCTTAAAAAGGAAGGAATTCTGACACATGCTATAACATGGATGAACCTTAAGGACTTTATGCTAAGTGAAATAAAGCCAGCCACAAAAGTAAAATAGTGTATGATTCTACTCATATAAGGTAATTAGAGTAGTCAAATTCATAGGAATAGAAAGGAGAATGGTGCTTCCCAGGGGCAAGAGGGAGAGACAACAGGGAGTTGTTGCTTAATGTGCCCAGAGTTTCACTGCAAGGTGAAAATAGTTCTGTGGATGGTTGGAGGTTATAGCTACACAATAATGTGAATGTACTGAATGTCACTGAACTGTACACTTAAAAATGGTTAAAATGGTCAAGTTTATGTTATGCATATTTTATGACCATTTAAAAAAATTAATTATTTTCAACAAATAAACAAACACTAGCTACATGCAATAGCATGGATAACTATCACAACCATAATGTGGCATAAAAGAAATTATATTCAAAAGGCTATAGATTTTATAATTCCATTTATATAAAATCCAAAAAAGAAACAAAAGCGAGGTCTGGCTTCTACTAATGGTGGAGTAGCTTGTTGAACTAACACTCTCACAGATAACAATGATAAAATCTGCATAAAATATTACAAATATTTATAGAGAATCATTTATCTATATGTAATACACATATAATAAATGTGTATATGTGTGTATGTATAAATCTCTTCCAAAAGCAAGCAGAACTGAGAGGGAGTCTTCCCTTAAATGATGGGAATTGCACAAGGAGATATTTGCAAGCTTGAGTCTTTTGCCTCAAAGCATTCCAAAATCTGTACATGGCCCAGAGAGGGGAAAAACTACAGTCTTACTTCTAATGTTACAGGATGTATTTTGGGGCTGGCAGAGTAGCTGGAAAGTTAGGGGAGAAATTCTGGAAGACAGGGACCCACAAAGAGGAAAATCTCAAAATATGTATGAATGTCTCCCCCACACACACACCAAATTGGCAGATCTTTGAACAACACACATGCAGGGTAGGCCCCAGAGGGCCTAGTGTAAAAACAACAGTTGGAAGATGAAAGAACTGAATGAGGATTTCGGCTATGCTCACTGCAAAAGAGATAGGATTGGAGTTTCAGTTCAGCCAAGTTAACTCTCTGCTAGAAAAACAACAACACTCTTCAAAGGAATACAATAGAATCCAGAGTCTCTATAACTATCATTCATGGTTTCCAGTACACAATTTTAAAAAATCATGAGATTTGAAGCAACAGGAAAATGTAATCCATATATGAGCAAAAGCACGCAGTAGAAGCTATCCCCAAGGTGTTGCAATTAGCAAACAAGGGTAAGAAATTAGCTATTATAAAGATGATCATGGTGGTAAAGAAAAATATTCTCATAATGAATGAACAGATGTTGAAACTCAGCTGAGAAATGGAAATTACCAAAAAGAACCAAATAAGAAGATGAAATAAAAAAATACTTTTCAGTTTACTGGTAGATTAGAAACAGTAGAAGAAACATGAAGATAGAGCAATAGAAATTATCTAGCCTGAAGAAAAGAATGTAAAAATTTTGAAGAAAAATGAAGAGAACCTTACAACCTGTGAGATGATTGAGTCCCCAGCAGAGAGGGGAGAGACAGAAAAATTAAATGAGGCAGAAAGGCAAATCAATAAGTAATAGCATAACTTTCAAAATTTGGTGGAAAATCTAAAATTTTAGATCCAAGAAAGTCAGGAAACCCACAAAATAAAATACAAATTAAAACCATACCTAGGCACGTGATAGTCAAGCTGCTAAAATCCAAAGATAAAAGGATCGGGCCAGCCCTGTGGCTTGGTGGTTAAGTGCGTGCGCTGCGATGCTGGTGGCCCGGGTTCGGATCCCGGGTGCGCATCGAGGCACCACTTCTCCGTTCATCCTGAGGCTGAGTCCCACATACAGCAACTAGAAGGATGTGCAGCTACGACATACAACTATCCACTGGGGCTTTGTGGGGAAAAAATAAAATAAATAAAATCTAAAAAAAAAAAAAAAAAACAAAGATAAAAGGAAAATCGTGAAAGCAGTCAAGGAAATACATATATACATGGGAAGACATTACATACAGGGAGAAATAATGTGAATGATGGACGATACATTATCAAAAACAAAAGAGACAATTCAATAACAAAATGACATCTTTCAAGTGCAGAAAGAAAACCCAAACGTCAACACAGGATTCTATATTTAGCAGAACTCACTTTCATAAAGGAAGCAGAAGCCACAATAAGAGACCGCACACCTATTAGATAGCTAAAATAAAAAATAAAATTGCAAATACCAAGTGCTGGTGCGGACTAGGAGCAACTAGAACTGGGAATGCAACATGATAGTTGTATTCGGAAAACAGTTTAGCAGGTTCTTATAAAGTTAACATACATTTATTATATGACTCAGATATCCCACTCCTAGGTATTTACTGAAACAAATTAAAAACTAATGTTTAAACAAAAACCTTTGTGTGAATCTTTATAGCCATTTTATTCATAATTGCCAAAAGCTGGAAATAAACTAAGTGTCCTTCATCAGGTGAGTCGAGAAAGAAACTGTGGTGCATCGGGACATTAGAATAGTACTTGGCAATAAAAAGGATAAACTCTTGATTCACCCAACAACATGGATGAATCTTGGAGGCGTTTCTCTAAGTGAAGGAAGCCAGATGCAAAAGGCTATATGGTATATGATTCCATTTACATGACTTTCTAGAAAAGGCAGAATTACAGAGATGGAAAGTGATCAGTGGTTGCCAAGGGATGGAGTGGGGGAAGCGGTTGACTACAAAGAGACAGTATGAGAGAATTTTGGGGGTGAAAAAAACAGCTCTGTATGGTACTGTGGAGATGGATACACGACCATAAAGTTGTCAAAACCCGTAGAACTGTACACCGCAAAGAGTGAATTTTACTCTGCAAATTTTAAAAATCAATCAGGATACTGGGGAACTCAGATGGAATGCAGTGACAAATGAATCTCACTGTATTACAAGCACGTGACATAACCTCACAGAAGGGGTGGGGATGAAAGGTCCTGACCTAAGTAACTTTGGAAGACAGTGTTTTGATGGGATACTGTAAAACTAAAGTACTGGACACAAACACTGTACACTAGGTGATAAACGTGTTTTTCATAAGGGTATGGATTAGTAATTCTGAAACTAGTTGACACATTAGTAAATATATTGTAGATAACTGGAGTTAAGTTTCTCAATGTTGGTAAAAGAAGTTACATATAAACAAAAGGAGAATGCTAGAATAAAATCTGTGGTGCTGGATTGGAGTTGGAAGTATCAGTATGAATCCATGTCCCTTTTAATATATTTATCCAGATAGATAGTTAGATTGATAGATAGATTGATAGATCAATAGATAGATGTGTATACCTGAGTTTATATTCATACATACATTTCCAAGCTCTGCTGAGTGGGTCTAGAAGCAGTTACACTCTAGTATCAATGAGCACACCTAGCTCCCAGATCTGCATTTATATCATTCTCCAATAAAAAGAACCAGGTTTTCTTGGAGAAGTGGCTAATTCTAGGGCTGGAGATGGAAAATACAAGATGAACCTGGAACATCTTGTAGTGCCAGAAAGTAGGAAAGTGCTTTAAAAAAACACAGAAAATGATGAGATGTGTCAAAAGGAATCAATCTGAAAGACTTCCCAATGGCTCAAGCTGGAAAATTGTGAGCAACAAAATAAATAATGGTAGCATTGGATTATTACCCAGAGAATAAAATAAATATCCATGAGTCTATACTGATATAAAATAGATTAAATAAGAAAGGAAGAAAGAAAGAGAAAAAAAAAGAATGAGAGAAAGAGAGAAAGAAGGAAGGGAGAGGGAGGGGGGGAATCTTCCTCACAGAATTCCAAATAATAAACGTGGCTGGATAGCATGAAATAGAAAATTGCCACTAGAACACCACAGTAATAATTACTGTGAGCAAGACTGACTGATGAATGCAAAAACTGTGGGTGAAACTTAAAGATGAAACAGTACATTTGCAGACCCTCAAAGCATCTCCCTCCAAATACTTAACTTTTTTCTCTTAATTTCTTTAAAAGATCTATGGCTATTTAAAGCAAAAATTATAACACTGTATTGTGGGATTTATAACATGGGTAGATGTAAAATTTATGACAACAATAACATAAGGGACAGACATAGGTAAATGGAACTGTTCTGTAGCAAGGCTTCCATATTTTACATTGATTAAACTAGTGCACTATTAAGTCTAGGTAGGCTGTGATATGTTAAAGATGCATATTGTAATCTGGACCAACCACTAAAAAATGCAAAGATGTGTCACTTAAATGCTAATAAAGGAATTAAGCAGCAAAAAAAGGGTTTGTACAAGAATGTTCACAGGAGATGACCTGCAAGAGGGGGCGCTGCGGAGCAAACACAGAGCAGAACGCCCTCAGCCATGCGAAGGAGCAAACGCTGACACACACATGCTGGGTGAGTCTCATCAACCTCGTGTTGAGGGAGGCAAGCTGGACAGAAAACAAAACACTTGGGATGATTTCAGCCTAGATGAACCTATGATGAAAAAACCAGAACAGTGGTTGCCTCGGGGGAAAGAGAAAATTGCCTGGGAAGGAACAGGAAGGAGTTTTCTGGGGGTGATGGAACTATTCTATTCTTAAAGGGGTGAAGGTTATATGGGCATGTTTATTTGCCAAAACTGTACAGTTGAGAGTTGTGCCTTTCAGTGTGCATACATCTTACCCCCCCACACACAAAGGACTAAAAGAATAATAAAGTGAGGTGGGAATGGGATGGAATGTGGATGAAACAAAATTGGCAGACAATTAGTAGTTGTTGAAGCTGGGTGATGGGCCTACTATGCTATTTTGGTCATTTTGTATATTGTTTAAATTGTTCTGTAATAAAACACTCGTATAAGAAGACAAACTCGATATACAGTGTTTGCTGGTAAGATATCGGTTACCTTTTGGGAGGAAGGAGGGAGAAAGGGATTGTCGGTGCCTGAGTGAAGCTGCTGCTAGTTCTTGGTCACACAAGTGTGTTCACTTTGTAATAATTCTTTGAGGTTTACATGGATGATTTCTGCATACATTTCTGTACTCATGTTATACATAAATAAACATTTTAAATCCTGCATATTTGCATAAAGATCCTAACTCAATATCTCAGAATAACAGCAGTGTTTTGTTTTAAAGTGGAACACATTCACTCATGACACCATCAGATGGATTTTAATACTTCCAAGTATCTATTAATGCCCTCACCCTTGCGTGGCCCCGTGGGTCTTTCCATTTTTGCCTCAACTTGGCAAGTGTCATGGCTTTGAGTTTTTATGATGGGTATGGGTCCTTCAGGTGGGCGATGTCCAAGGGAAGGATCTCTGCAGCGACCTTGACCACGGGAACCAGAGGGAGGATCATGGCATCCTCCCCTGGAGGGATGGAGGGGATGGTAGGACAGGTGGCCTTGAAAAGGCAAATTCCAAAATCCCAGGCACTCAGTATTTCCATTTTAGATATAGAATTTATGCTTCAAATACTGGCCAGCAAGTTTCCACGAGGGCTGCAAGCATCCTCAGCAATAGTCAGGCTGGTGAGCCCCACCCCTACCTGAGTGCCGGCCTCAAGGGACTCAGCCCAACCACACTGCACATACTCTGGGGTGTGGGCAGGGCATAGAGAGTGGTCATGGCATAGAGAAGAGGTGGGGTAGAGGGTGGGGTGGAGAAGCAGAGGGATGGGGACCAGGGGCGGGGGGACAAGGTGGGAGTTGGGGCCCCTAGCTGTGTATGCTGGGAGCTTGCAGGACAGCAGGACTACAAATCCCAGGAGGCTGTGGGCATGGGGCGGTGCCTAACCCTGGGGGGAGGAGCAGGGCGGTGTGCGTTTGGCCAAGGGCCAAACCGCCCTTGACTCAGGACTCTGGTCCTGCACCCACTGCACATGGACTGAATCCCGGAGGGATGCGATGGGACGAGCGGGACCAGGGAGTTAGGAGGATGTGGTGGCTGCATGGGCAGCCGAGGGTCTGCAGCGTGCAACTGCTTTTGTCCAAAACTGAAGTCGAACTCGTGCCTCTTCCACACCACCTCCTTCTGTTGCTTGATTCCTCCTCCCACCTGCGTGCCTGTGGGTCTTTCCACAGCCTCCTACCAAGTCCAGGGCCAGGTGCTTCTCTAAAATGCTTATGGGAACTGGTTTGACATCCCAGAAACTTTCCACTTTGCCTGCTGCCCTCTGCCTTCTCTAGCCAAAGTGCCATCCTTTCATCAGCTTTTGAGAGAGATTCGCCCTTGTGGCCGCTCTTGCAAGTACAACTTAAGAGCTTTGCTGGGTGGTAACATGGGCTGTTGCTTGCCTTTTTTGCAGATGTGGAAGTTGAGGCATCTGTGAGGTTAATCATTGGTGTCCCCAGGATCCGCTAAGGGCAGAGGAGAACAACCCAATTCCCAGGCAAGTATCTAGTAGGCCATTTTCACTAACACATTCCAGTGCAGTGGCCTCCAAAACAGCAACCTTAAGATGAGAATAGCTTAAGCATTTTGCCCTTTAGATTGATCACCTAATCTCAGCTCAGGCCTCAGTGGCCAGTCTCTCAGGGACACGGGTGGCGACCCTGATCACTCAGGAATTCCTGAGACCAGTCGTCCAGCTTTGGGAGAGGGATGTTCAAGGTAGACAGCACTTGGGCAGCATTTGAAACCCGTCAGCTGTAACATCTCTGCTTTGGATTCTGGCAAGGTTCCTGGATAAACATGCCTAGGGATAGTCAGAGGTACCATATTCTTTCAAAATTGATTAGAGTGGTGAAAGGAACAGAGCATAAAATATCCTGCTTATTTGCAAAAGATAAAATGCAAGCAAGACCTACCTGTTAATTTTTTTCTGCTCATTCTCTTGGCTGTACTGTACGTTTGAATGCAGAAACAAAAAACTTGAATTGCCAAATTCTTTTCCTGAGATTGGTAAATTAACTTAAAAGTCTTATTGAAACCTGTGGAGGAATGGTTAGCAGCTTTCATGATTTATGTCGTCCCTAAAAATCTGGGCATTGATCTACATGAAAAAAGAAGTCCCTGTTTATATTACACATCCCAATAGGTTAGATTTCCGATTCCTGAATGTGGGATATTATCAAAACAACTGAAAAACCTGGTCATGGAAACTGGACCCTGTCACTTTGTCAAGAATTTGCCTCTTTATGAATTAATGACACATGAATTCTTTAACATTTTTGTAAAGAAAGAATGAGAAAGTGTGTAGTGTCTCTGAATGTGGCAAGATAGGGAAGTCTCATTTGACCACATCCTCGGGTTCTTCTCTTGTGTTCAATAGGCCCAGGTGATAGTCCGTGTAGTCAGGTGCAGTGCAGCTCCCCCAGGCCCCAGTGTTCCATCCTACTCTGGCCTGTGCCCTCTTAAGGGGGTTCTGATGACACTTGCCCACAAGTGTTGGAAGGAGACATTGTTACATGAGGATATTCATCATCTTAAAACAAGGATTAATGGAGAGGAAAGTCTCAGGGTGTGTGTGCTCTGATGCACTGCTGTTGGGGTGTGGCCGCAGTGACAACTGTGCTCCCAGCAGTCCCCACAATAGCTGTCTCAGACGTTTGATCTCCTGGCACAACCACAGCAGCTGTTGACAGAGCTGGGCTCTCGTCGTGGTTCAATGTCTTCCGTCAGATTTTGTCACTCTGACCCTCCTCTGCTTGCCCCATTCCCACTCTTATCTGCTGCATTGATTGCTTTGTAGTTGTTTCCTAGGAGCCACTGTGTGTAACTCTATTTCGCAGTGTCTTTAGGGACCCACTCTCACTACACAAGTCACTGTACAACAGCCCTTTATCCTGGTGTAGCCCATGTTCATCCTCTCCAGTGGAGCTGTGAAGAACCCTGCTTATTCAGAGCTCCTCTCATTCTCATGCTGCTGGGGCTGCTTACGAAGCTGGGCATCTCATCTTTGGTCATCAACATTATTCTTTTCATCGATTTTCTGAAGTCGGAGACGATTTTGTTAATAATGTGACACTGACTGTCACAGGCACTTTTATGTATCTTCCCCAGCAGCTCTGTGAAGTAGGCCTGTGATCCCCATTTTACAGTGGGGGACACTGAGGCTGAGAGAGGTTGAGTAGCTTCCTTCACTTCACACAGTTTCTTGGTACATTTTGAGTCTCCACCTGGAACTCCGCCTCTCAGGTGTGTGCACTTAGCTGGTGTTCCACTTTGTGCCTCTCTGCCAGCCTCCCCAAAGGCACATGGCCCATCCTGAGTCCATTGTCTGCTTGACGGCAGTCTCCCTGCACAAACCAGCCCCATGCAGGGAGTGGACTAGTCGGGCATGGTCCTCCAGCTTACTCTGGGGAGGTTCTAGGTTTACTGCAAGAGCTGGAGCAGTGGAAGATACTGACCGTCACTCACCTGGAAGGTTTGTTATGGAGAAATACTCCACTGGCTTTTTGCAGGTGTCATGTATTCTTTGTCTTCATTGCTCCTCTGGGCTTTCTCTTACAGTCCATGCTGTGCAGTAACATACAGTACAGAGACTGGGGAACATAATGTTGTTGCCCTGCACCAAACGGTCACATTACTCATTTTTCTAATTATGAAAGAATTACATACTGTAAAAAAAGTCAAATTATCCATATCTATGTAAAGTGAAACCTCCCCCATCCATCCCTTTCCCTGCAAACTCACTCCCCTACTCAGAAGGAACTATTGTTAAGAGGTTACAGCTTATTCTTCTGGACATTTCCTATGCATTTATAAATACACACAAAGATTTTTAACATAAATGACATAACTACATCATTTTGCAGTTTGCTGTTTCCCAAACCATATATCATAGATGTCTCTCCTTATCAGTGCTCGCCACTCTAACTTAGTTTTTTAGAAGTTTTAGAGGTACTCCAAAGAACAGGAATACCATGATCTGTTTATTTCTTCTTTGATAGAGATGGGATTACGTCCAGTTTCACTATTATACATAATGCTGCAGTAAGATCCTTGTATGGAGTTTATTACACTGCTATTCAACTGCTCAATTTGCCTTGTTTCCTCTTGGTCAGAGACTATGATATATTTTTAACAATTTTATGGGAATTATTATTGTTGTTATTATTATTATTATTTTTTGTGTGTATGAGGAAGATCAGCCCTGAGGTAACATCCATGCCAATCCTCCTCTTTTTGCTGAGGAAGACCAGCTCTGAGTTAACATCTGTTGCCAATCCTTCTCCTTTTTTTCCCCCAAAGCCCCAGTAAATAGTTGTCCATCATAGTTGCACATCCTTCTAGTTGCTGTATGTGGGATGTGGCCTCAGCATGGCCGGAGAAGCGGCATGTTAGTGCTTGCCCAGGATCTGAACCCGGGCCACCAGTAGCGGAGCACTTAACCAATAAGCCATGGGGCCAGCCCTATGGGAATTATTTTATAGGGAATTTAATTTTATCACTGAATAAAGACATTTATGGGGAAACTGGACTTTAAGGTCATCCCTCTCAGTATTCTGGAGAAAAATCATGAAACTTAGAAGGTATGAGGCTTGCTCCATCACATTCTAACAAGTCATGTTAACAATTTAAAGTTGAATGTTTGAATAGCCTCTACTCTCTCTGTTCAGAAGAAGAATGACTTTTTCTTGTCTAGAAAACTTCTGACTCCAGGGGCTCTCAGTTGGGCTTCAGAGAGGGTAAGATATTGGTGTTGTATCTGTTTCTCTTCAGCTGTAGGCTGCATCTTCTAAAGATCATAGAATTGAACATGGTCCAATAGATGCATATGATTTGGGTCAAAAATTCAAAGTAATGAACCCAAGATAGGGATCTATAACTTTGGTTCTTAATAAAGAATTTCCTTTGATATCCTCAAGTCTCTGTGATTACTAGTAAAAACTCACCTATGGGTGAAGAGATGTGGTTCTGCTGGCAATGTCTGGTTTGAACATCCATAGTTAAGGCTGCCACATCCATAGGTAGATTAGACTTGACCTCTTGACGACCTCTTCCCTTGGTCTTTGACCTGGGAAAAATAAGAATTTAAAAAAGCTGCTGTTATTAGCACTCAATGCTAGAAATGCCCATTAAAGAGTGAGTTTGATTTGGTAAACCAAAGGGAGTATAAGCAGAACAAAGTGTTTAATATCTATAAAATTTGAAAAAAATTCTAATTTTTTAAAATATAACTCTATTTTTACCACAGTGCAAACTGTGTATATATGAATGAAATATCCCTCTGTCCATTTCTTAAGTTGTGTTCATTGACTTTATGGATTTATCCTCTAATTCGGATTCTAAGTGTGAAAGAACATCTTGGTCCTTCAAAGAAAAGAAGCCATTGAAATTTGATTTTCTTTTAGCTCGCCATCCTAGAGGTTTGAGGAATAAATTATCATGTAATGATACAATGATTCTGAAATCTAATTTTTAATTAGAGGGGTGTAAGAGATGATTGAATGGTGGTTCATCCCCATGGTCAAGGGTATTGTACACATGGACGTGTAAACACGATTCAAGAAGCTGCTTCAGCCCCGTGACATCCCTGAGAACCACAGTGCAGGAGGATCTAGGCACACAGCCGTCTGCCTCGATCTCCCGGGTTACATGTAGATCCAGGGGTCTTGAGAGTGGCGTCAGAGCAGCTAGCTTTTATCTATTTCTCCCCTTCCTTCTCTCCAGCTTATCTCAAACAGTCCTATCATATTTTAAAGACCAATTGTAGTTGTTTACATGAGCTCCTTGTTCATTATTGAAGAGTAATAATCAGGCAGATCATTAAATATCATTTAATCTACCTAATTAAATTTGTTGTACCTTTTGATTGATTAGAACAGTAAAGTTAGTTCAGAGTTTGATATTTCACCAAATGTGTTAATCTGCTTACAACTGCCATGTGCCTCATTCCACTTAGAAGTGTATCTTTGGCCCATCACAAGATTTTAATGAATCAAATCATCATAAATTAAGATAATGTACTGTCTTTTGGATGATCAGGAGGCATATGTCAATAAGAAAGCCAGCCAAGAACCCCTTTAAAGATGTCTTTGTCAGTGGAGAGGAGGTTCATCTTCATCGTGTTTTCCAGGTGGGTCGGCTTGTGTTCCCTGGAACTACAGGTTGCACTGTACATGCTTAAGATCAGCAGAGTAGATTCCAGAAGCAATCTTTTTGCACTACTTAAAGTTTTCTTTTCATTCAAAGATCAATGATTGATAAAAGGTAAGTAAAAAAAAAAAAATCAGTACTCTTGCTTTTGAAAGCATGACAAAACATCCCTACAGTATTTGTAGGGATGAAAATGCGGTGAAAACTTTTATAGATTCTGAGATTCCTGTAAATCTGTATTCTTGACAGAATCCAAAGCCTTGTCTGGGTACCTATTTTTAAACTTTAAAAGACATGTCATTCAAACCCTCCAGAATAAGAGAAAGAAAGCAAAAGAATAGGCGTGTCCCAAAAGACTGTAGGGACGAACACTTCCTTCATATTTAATTTACAAGTGGACATCTTCAGGCCTCTAGGAATATTGTTAGTGTTTTCTTGCTGGTAAAAGGGTCATCTGTCTTTGAAAACTTGTACAAGATGTATATGTATTTACAATATTTCTAAGCAAGGTAGGGTTCCTATTTCCCATGGAAGGTAGTGGCAATATGGAAGGCAACTTATGACGTCATTCATTTTTTTATGTCTCAAAGCAGGAAGACCAATTCACCAAGGTATATCTGATTGAACTGTTGGGTCAATTAAGTTTTATTATTATGCGAAGTCTGTCACATATTTTTCATTCTCAGTGTACCCTTAGAGTGTCTAATATGATCTTATGTGGGGATTTCAATTTATATTAAGCAAACGGGTATTGAATATCTACCTTGTGCCAAGCACAGTGTTAGGTACTGGGATGCCAAAGTAAGTACAATCTATTTCCTACCCTAAAGTTACTCATATCTAGTAGGGAAAGCAGCTCTGTTAACCACCAACTACAATACAATGCAATGTGTGCTTATTAGAGATACGCACAGCCTGCCATCTAAACCCAGTTAAGGGAAAATTTACCTTACTTCACCGATTCTAAGGTGCACATTAACTTCTCTGAAATAGAGATGCATCTTACAATTGATGGTGGCTCACAATTATTATTGGCGGGGGTTTTGTTTCCTTAATGACACACAAAATAATGGTGCGTCTTACAATCAATGGCATCTTCAATGAAGTACATTGGTTGTGTCTTAGGGTCACCCAGAGTTGAGAGGAGATTCTTGAGCTGGGTATCTGAAGAATGAGTAGGACTTTTGTTAGGTGGAAAAGCAATGTGCTATGGTAAAATCACTAACTAAAGCTTTAGAGTCAGAAGACCTAAGTCTTAACTTCAGAGACTTTGGGCTGTTTGTTGCTTAACAGTAGGAATGTTGTGAGGACAATAAATAACAGTTGACCCTCATGTAGTGTGCTGTATGTCTGGCAATGTCCTAAGCTTTAAATATATTAGCTAATTTAGTCCTCAAAACAAGCCTGGGAGACAAGATAGTATTATTACGCCCTTTTTAAAGATGAGAAACCTGTAGAGGTTAAATAAATTGCCCATGATCACATAACAAATACATGGTGAATTAAAGCCTGGGAGTCTGGCTACAGCTCTTCATCACTCACAGGAAGCTCTCATGTGAGTGTTTACCAGAATGCCTCTCTTTTTGTGGACTGCAATGTGTTGCACAGATGTCAGTTATTGATTGTAAGGAAGAGGGCTTTTCAGGTTAAGAGGACAGTATGAGGAAAAGCCACAATATTTTAAAGCATTCAGGAATTCCTTTTGGATAGAGATTTTGGGGAGAGGAAGGTTTGAGGCAGGGCAGGATGGGGGCTGGAGTCTCACTAGGCAGGAAGCTAGACTGTTATATTGATGGCAGATTATAAAGTGTATTACAGAGCATTCTGGCTTTTGGAATTTATCTATAGGCTACAGAGAACTGCTAACTATTTCTGAGCTGGGGAGTGACTCAATCATATCTGTGACTTAGGAAGACGATAAGCAGCAGTGAGGAAGAGGCATTCACGTGCAGCAGGACTAAAGGCAGGGGGATCAGTGAGGAAGCTGATTGTTTAGTGCAGGCCAGACAAGAGAGGCCTGAACTCAGGCTGAGTCATGGGGATGAGGAGTTGGGGGTCATATGAGAGACATTTTAAATGGAGATCCAAGCCAACTCAAATAAAGACAAGAGTACCTGTCCTCACAGAGCTCCTGGGAGGGATGGATGCACATCATCATAGGGCAGGCCAACCAGCCAATCCAGGAGTACAGGGCAGGGATTTGACATCCATGTGCTGCCAGGGAAACCCGGCTTGTTGACCATGACATCCCATAAATATTGTTTTTTTGTTTTGTTTTGTTTTGTTTTGGTTTTGTTCTTAATCTGATATGCACACAAATGCTTTAATCATGACCATCTGTTGTCTTATGTCTTTCACAAGCTAACTGGAATGGTCATGGTGACCTTGTGGCTGTTAGGTGACCTGGAAGTTATGGAGTGGAGTGGCCTAGGTTGGTGGTAAAGAGCTCAATTTCCAGAGGAGTCTGGTAAGAAGAGATTCCACTGATAGCCAACAGTAACTGAGTGTCCGTTGTGCTCAGAACACTAGTGAAGTGACTAAAGAACTAAGGAAGGTAAGCTCCTTGGTCAGCTGGGAAGTCAGAAAGGGAACACTTGGAAAAGCACTTTAAATACCATGTCAAACAATCAAATGAAAAAACGAATAATGCAGTGCATACAGAGTGTAGAAAAGCAGCTGCATCTGCTGCATGTGGCCACAGTATGTGCCCTGGTCTGCTTAGGTTGGATGGAGGCTATGTGGCCCTAGTGGAAGCTGGATCTCCCAGACACATGGCTGCAGAAATGGACTGGGGCTAAGCGGGTTCCTGACAGCTGCCTCAAGGTCTGGTTCAACCCTCAGATTCCAAAACCTTGGTGGCCAAAAGATAGTCTCACTCAGAAGCTCTGAATTTGAAAGTGTATATTTACAGCCTTGATTCTATTTATTAAATTCTATTCCACTATGCCAGGAGCCATGGCTGGTCCTTAAATAGAAAAGGACTTTCCTAAGGCTCAGAGAAAATAAGCAAATTTTATTTTCTCTCAGCTTCATATGTAAAATAAGGACGTTGTATAGGATTCTGGATGAATTATACGCTATGATATTTTTCTGATTATTCTAAAAAGAAGGAAACAAGACATTAATCAAAGAATATAAACAATTGCAACTGGTTTTTAACAAGTAGAGAGAAACAAACTGGTAAGTGTCTCTAGGGAGAGATAGGAGGGGGTGGAGGAACAGGGAGGAAGGGAGATGTCCTTTCACTACACAGCCTTTGTATCTTTTGAATTTTGTATCATGTGCATATGTTACTGATTCAAAAAATAGTTAATCCTTTTTAAATAGTGGGAAAAGAATTTCAAATAACACTATCCTTTTCACGAAGAGCTTCTTTTCTATAAAATCTCAAAACTTTGATAACAAAGAAGCCAAACTAAATTCCCTGAAAAGTCTCATTGAAGTCTGATAATATATATGAGTTAAACCGGTTAGGTTTACCTATTAAAATAGACTTTACTTTATAACAACTTCTAAACTCTGCCTGCTGGGCATTCAAATGAATAATAAATTGTTTCTACAAAGATGCCTGATCCATTGCAAAAACTTTAATGAGAACATCAAATTTTTAAACATGGACACTTTATAATAAACAGGATAGGAAGCTTGGTGCTAAAATGTCAAAATTTATTTTTTCAAAATACTTTGGATAACTGTATAACTTTTATATATAAAACTTTTTGTGGCTATATACTTGATTTTTGCTGACAAAATTGTATCATATGAACAATCACCAATTTACATAAATCCTGATTGTCTGCTTAAGGCAAATAAAACAAGAGTTTTCCAAACAAGATTGTGCACAAGAGATATATTAAAAATATCAACCATTTCCAAGGACTACTTACATCATTTAGTTTTGTAATACAAAATGAGAGTACTTTAGTTTGTAAAATTTCATGCAAAAATACTTGTTTAGAAAATATTTAAGTCTTGAGATGTTAGCATTGTTGAAATTTTCATTGCCCCAGAAACTGCTATGAAGCAGACACTATGACAGATACCTTTATTAGGTGATTGGGAAATGCCACAAAAATGAAAGCCAAAATCCTTGCACTGGAGAAGTGAGTAAATACCTGAGGAAACAGTAATTGCCTGAGAATGTCCATCAGAACCTGCAAAGTACCAGGACCACACTATCTAAATTCCACTCTGCAAATGCTTCTTCTAAGTATCTTGTGTAGTAGGAGACATGGATCATCAGTGGATGTTCCGTGACTCTTTCTTGTAATAGTCATTTAAAACAGTTTGCTTTTAAACTACATATGAGATTTCAGGCTAAGAAAACATAGTGGGGAGGAAAACTCCCCCCTATTTTCCTGGTGCAGTGCTATTATCTCCATTGTGAAGTTCCTGGAACAATAGTAGGGATGCAGTAAATGTAAGACCTCTTGCCTCCTTCCTTACCAACCCCAGCAGCCCAGGTATCCCAACTCCTGTCCCCAAACTAAAGGAACTATACCATTGTCTCCTAATTGGACAGTCCAAAACCAGACAGGAGAGAAGACGATACTGAGGAGTCACTTGAGCATGAGTATGTGAACCAAGACGTTATCTCTGTTGGCCTTCAGGAAAAACTCAAAGTCACAAGGTGACTCAGACCACTCGGAAAAGCTCCACTGACCCTTGATCCAGAAAGCATCTAGTTGGTTTCCCAGAGAACAGAGATTCTGAAACTTTCACTAGGTGGTTTTAACCCAGATCCATTTGGATGGAGATGTGAGAGCCAAAGATATCCCCTGTAGGTGTGTGTATGAACTGCTGCTTCTTCATAAGCTGTGTCGAGACCAAGCCAGAAAGACACACCCCCTCAAAGCTAATCTTCTGTTAAACAGTTACCAAGACTCGCTCCTGAGGTTCCAGCAGATGTCTGAGGACCAGGAGCAGAAGGCCCCAACTGAAAGGTCTGGCTGTCATTCAAACAGCACATCGGGTTATTGCAGCACCCTCCAGCCTCTCCAAGTAAAACTGCCTGGGTCAAAGAGCTCTGGGAGCAGCATAGTGACCACTTAACCAACATGTCTTCCAAGCTCTTCAGTCTTTTCTTTTCCAGGACATGAAGAAATTCAGAATAATAAAAAGTAACAATAACTACCTTTTACTGTGCTGCTGCTTTGTGCCAGACACTGTAGAAGTGCCTAATGTAGTACACCGACTCAATATTTCCTCACAACAACCTGCAAGGCAGTATTATTGTTCTCATTTGGCAAATGAAAAAGCTGCGACTCAGAGGCCAGGTAATTTGCCCAAGTTCATATAGCTGACAAATGGCAAAGATCGGATCTGAACTCAGGACTGACTGGCATTAATACTTATGCTCATTCCACTCAGTACACAGCTTTATAATTGTATGTACAATTACCATGTGCTTGGTAAGGCAAGAAGTCTCTAGCAACACAGGAGTTTTTTGAATATTAAATGAGACAACATATGAAAGCACACAGCCTATTGCCTGACATACAGAAACTCAGTAAATGTTTATTTTTTTAAATCACTATCTTATATCCTGGAACATGTGCAGTAGAGTGGGATAGGCCCACAGTGGCCTTCTATAGGGTTTTAAATGGGGACAACTATTATATATTTTAAAATAGCAACACTCACATTGTTCCATGGTAAGCCAGTTGGCCAAGTTAAAAATAGATTCTAAACATAGCAAGATCAGAAATTCAGTCTAAGATACCAAGTCATGGAAAGCAGTGACAGAGGTTGCAACAAAAAATGAAGAGCATGCAGAAACTGATTATGCATTTGTATAAAATTATCCACCTCCATTTCAGATTTGGGCGATCCTTTCTCTACAGAAGAAAATACATATATACCTACATACATGCATACATACACATATGCAAATAAACTAAGATGACTTATTCCTATTCACTTATCTGCAATAGCACTATTTACAAACCTATTAATTTTGAGACTTCGGTACTTATTAAAATATACCAGATAAACTACAACAGTATGCATTTTCTTAAAATCTTTAGGTGGAGGAGAGAAGATGGTTAATGTTTAAAATATTTGGGGGGCAGGGCCGGCCCCGTGGCTTAGCGGTTAAGTGCGCGCACTCCGCTGCTGGCGGCCCGGGTCCGGATCCTGGGCGCGCACCGATGCACCACTTCTCCGGCCATGCTGAGGCCGGGTCCCACACACTCAACTAGAAGGATGTGCAGCTATGACATACAACTATCTACTGGGGCTTTGGGGGGAAAAAAAATAAATAAAATCTTTAAAAAAAATTGGGGGGGCAGATGCACACATGACTGGACGGGTAGATAACTAGAAAGGATGGAGGCCAAAGGCTACATTCATAACTATTCTCTCTGCCCCACTGGCAGACTTAGAAAGTTGGATTAACACTCTGTCATTTGAAACCCTGGGAGCTGGTATGCCAGATACAAACTCTAGTTGCTGTGCCAAGGACTCATTCCCCAGACCCACTAGTGGCTTTCAGGAGAAGGGGTGGATTTAGGCTCTCCTTAGTCCCCTACTTTAAAAATGTTGTCTGGAGCACACAATTGGTTCTCTCTCAGTTGCCAGGGTGCCCCAGTTGTGGGCATGTTTACTTAGGGAGGAAGACATGAAATGCGTGTCTTTAAATCACATACTCTTATTCCATGAACATCAAGAAGAGAATGACAGATGGGTATGTATCATAACTTGAAGTAAAGGCACATCACACCAAGCAAACCTTGCCATAAAAAGATATATATAAAGACAGATACATTTGAGGAATGAACTTTTTGGGTATAATATAAAGGATTAAAAGAAACCTACAGAAGGACTCACCATAAAATTGATTTATAAATGTAGAAGCAATAACCTTTCTCCTTAAATAAAGTTTAAAGAGGTTTATTTGTAAAATATGATGCAAAATAGAATGAGGGACAAAAACATAGGAGAGTGGTTAATCATGCAGGTTCTAGAGTCAGGGTACCTGAGTTCATGTCTCAGTTTGTTCAACACAAACTGGGGGTCTTTGGATGGGTAACCTCACTTCTCCAGGCCACAGTTTCCTAAAATGTGAAGTGGGAATAATCTTAGTACCTCATAGGGTCGTTGTGAGTGTTAAAGTCCTATATGCTAGTCATGGGCTTAGCATGGAGGATTCTAAATATTAGTTATTATCATTTTGTAAAAGTAACAGAGGTGACAGATATTACTAAATTCCTGAGATAAGCAGATTACCATAATTGAGGACTGATTTTCCCAAGAGCTAAGGGAAAAAAAAAGATTTTCTTTTCTGACAAAGAAACAATAAACATTCATCAATGAAGACTATCCAAACTTAAAGAGGAGATTCTTTTTTTTTTAATAATTTTATTTATTTATTTTTTCCCCCAAAGCCCCAGTAGATAGTTGTATGTCATAGCTGCACATCCTTGCTGTATGTGGGACGTGGCCTCAGTATGGCTGGAGAAGCGGCGCGTCGGTGCGCGCCCGGGATCTGAACCCGGGCCACCAGCAGCGGAGCGCGTGCACTTAACCACTAAGCCATGGGGCAAGCCCAAGAGGAGACTCTTTTTTTTTTAATTTTTTGTTTATTGCACTAACATTGGTTTATAACATTGTATAAATTTTAGGTGTACATCATTATACTTCTATTTCTGCATAGATTACATCATGTTCAAAATCATTAACTATCAGGGAAATGCAAATCAAAACTACAATGAGATATCACCTCACGCCCATCAGAATGGCTATAATTAACAAGACAGGAAACAACATGTGTTGGAGAGGATGTGGAGAGAAGGGAACTCTCATATACTGCTGGTGGGAGTGCAAACTGGCGCAGCCACTATGGAAAACAGTGTGGAGATTCCTCAAAAAATCAAGGATAGAACTACCATATGATCCAGCTATTCCACTGCTGGGTATTTATCCAAAGAACTTGAAAACACCAATGCATAAAGATACATGCACCCCTGTGTTCATTGCAGCATTATTCACAATAGCCAAGACTTGGAAGGAGATTCTTAAATGAACCTTCGACTACAGGACATTTCATGGAATAGCGGGTATCATCAAAGGCAGCTTTGCACATCACAGAAATAAGTGTTCCAGCAAGGAACCTGAGTCCACTCTCCACAAGAGCTGAGGAGGAGAGCACTATATGGAACTAATGCTGCAACTGAGACGTGATCCAAATTCTTGCCTTCTGACTTACATGAGTAGCACATGGAAAATCAAGAAAAATGGACAGACAAAAAAATTTCAGAGGACTGATATCTTAAGTGTGTCTTTAGCAGAACTGGATCACGGTTTATTCATAATTAACTTATCTAAATCTTTGGTTCAACAAGTATTTGTTTCAGGCATTGGGCAAAGGCATATGGGTTATGAAGATGAATAAGATGCATTACTCTTTTTGGCCTTGTGTGTTCCACATGTGGATTAAAGAAAGAGCCATATGCTTTGGATACTTGAAGTGAGGGAAGGAAGCCTTATGTAAAAATGAGAGTCAAATGTCTCCTTTCCTCCCAAATCGAAGGCCAGTTTGGCTGATGCCATGGGGAATGGGGTCACCTGCCGATAGCATCATGACAGAACTTCACTTGAGAAAGAGCCATGAATTAACTCAAACACCGGGATAAAGTCACGGTTAATATGTCAAGTTACATGCCATGTAATATGGGGAAATTGTTACAGCCTGAAAAACTTTAAGATAGGTTTAATCAGCCCTTCTCTTTATTCACAAATTGGTCCTGTAGACTTTGTCTAATTTGAAGGTATTTTTCAATTAGATTTAATTGCTCTTGCTCTGTGCTCCCTAACCTCTGAGAATTTCTCTAATAGAGTACTTTTATTATTGTACTGCCTTCACCCTGGAAATTCTAAGGTGACTGTTCATTAATTGAACCAAATTATTAGAGAGTATTAATTAAAAAATAAGAGTTCAGAGACACAGCCCTGTTTGACACAATTTCTTGAATGGATTAGTACAGTAATTAATCCAGTGTTTCCCAAACTTTATTCAGTTACCCTTTATTTCTTGTTTTCGTCATATTGTATGTCAAGTCATATGTTACATGTACAGTTAGATACTTAATATTTTCTTTAATTTGACATAAATTGACTAATTTTTAAAATTTAATCTCATCTTAAGCAATGATATTTGTGAAATCATGGATTCGAGGTACTAAATTTTTTAATACATTAAAACAAAAACAATCATCTAAATTAAAAAAAATGAGCCACCTAAAATAGTCTCCCACAGGGGCTAACACTGAGGCCTCCTGGTTAGTTTCAACATGCTCTGGTGGCCCGGGTTCAGTTCCTGGGTGTGGACCTACACCACTCATCAGTGGCCATGCTGTGGCAGTGACCTACATACAAAAAATAGAGGAAGATTGGCACAGCTATTAGCTCAGGGTGAATATTCCACAAGCAAAAAGAGAAAGATTGGCAACAGGTGTTAGCTCAGGGCAAAGCTTACTCAGTAAAAAAAAAAAAAAAAAAAAGTCTCCAACTCATTTTGGGAAGCAGGGATCAATAAATTAATGAAACTTGGAACTTGAAAGACTTTTTTTAGCTTTTCTATTCCAATCCAGAGTTCTATAGAGGTTAAGAAACTCAGCCAGCCACCAGCCGAGGGAAGAGTCAGGAGTAGAACCTCATTCTATGGTTTAATGTTATAAGTTTAGTGCCTTCTTTACCATGTTTGGTTGCAAAATGTGCCCCCAATTAGCTGGATAGCTACTTAAGTATAAGAATGCCTACCAAATAAAATAATTTTTGTCTGAGTGTAAATGATGCTAACAGATCAAACTGCTTAAGATCACTAGAATATTTTTCTTATTATTCACCAAAGCAATAACTGTCTCCAATTATTTAAATATAATACAATAAAAAGAATAAGATTACATTAATACAAGATGTTAATAATAGGGGAAACTGTGTATTTGGGGGGAACTGAAAAGTATATAGGAACTCTACTTTTTGCTTAATTTTTCTGTAAACCTAAAACTGCTCTAAATAATAAAGTCTATTAATAAAAACAAAGAATGCTATTGAGGCATAGTCCTGTTTAAAACTGGGATTATATCTAGCTGATACCTTTCTCATCCACTTTAATATTAGCATTTTGCTACGGAATATTAAGCAGCATTAATTTCCTGGATAGCACAAGACTGGACAGAGAGGAGAGTACAGCAGACTTGATGGCATATAGGTGTATAGACCCTGGATTGGATATGAAATTTGCTTTAACATTATTAAGATAGTGATCCTATTCAACACGTTTGATCCTCAAATTCTACTCATGTTGTTACTAGGTAAGTGATGCTTAATGGAAAAAATCATAAGTGTCATCCTAAGATTTCAAAGAATAAGCATTATCAAGTGGTAAAAATGTTATATCCATTTTAAAGAAATGGAGGCATAGAGGTCTAATAAATACTCTACAGAAATTCCAGCAATAGATATTCCTAAATAACACCAGAGAAAAAATAGAAATGAAATTCAGGATTCTAGGGTCCTGGCTCTCCCATCATGCTCTTCATTGTTAAAGTGTCTATTCTTTTAAAAATAATTCATATAAAGAAAGACAGGGTCACAGTCTTTGGGGCACTCACATTTTAAAAGAGAGGGCATTAAAAAGAAGCTACACGGGGAGTGACATCAGCATCATGGCGGAGTGAGGTTTCCCGTGAACTCTTCCCCCGACAAGATACAACAAAAGCAACAGTCACAGACAAACAACGGAATCCCAGACAGTGAAAAGCTAGAGTGGAGGGATCCACACTGCCGCACATCTGAGAGCGGAACGTGCTGGGCCCCTGGAGGAAGTGGGGAGAGGTAAGGAGAACTCCTCTCCCTCCCCATCAGATCAGCGACCCCGGTCCGCGCGGCTCCCAGAGAGGGGGGAGGGGCGGCCCTCGGCAGGGAAACCGTGGCTCTTCGGACTCTCTCAGCCAGTGGGAAACTCCCGCACAGAGGACTCAGAGGAGCCACAGGGCTACCATCAACATCTGAGCACCCCAGAGAGCGGATAAAGAGGGGCAATCGAGAAGCCTCCCACGTCAGGGACCCAGAGGGTAAAAGAGAGCGCTCCCCCCTCCCCGCAACCCGGACTCTGCAGCTCAACCGACCAGACCAGACCTAGCGATCCCAGGCAGACCTGATCAAAAGACTGGACCCATGGATCGCAGCGGGGGGGGGGGCGGAAAAAACAAAACTGCGGATCGCAGCAGAAAAACCGGGGCAGAGCGCAGGGGGCTTAGACTACACAGCCCTTTACCACCAGACAGTGGCGGGAGGTGGAAATTGCAACCAGAGACTTCCAGGATGAGGAAAAACAAAACCAACACAGGAACCACAATGCAAAAATATATGAAATCACCAGACCAGAAACAAAATGACAAGCACCCAGAAATCAACCCCGAAGACACAGAAATCCATAAACTAAATGACAGAGATTTCAAAATAGCTATCATAAAAACACTCAATGAAATACGAGACAACACAAACAATTCAATGAGATTAGAAGTTTCTTCACAAAAGAGATTGAAATCATAAAGAAAAGCCAATCAGTGCTGATGGAGATGAAGAACACAATGGAGGAGATAAAGGAGAATCTGGAATCTTTAAAGAACAGAGCTGACAATATGGAGGAAAGAATTAGTACTTTAGAGGATAGGAATACAGATATACTCCAGATGGAAGAGGAGAGAGAACTAAGACTAAAAAGAAATGAAGAAAGTCTCCGAGAAATATCTGACTCTATTAGAAAATGTAACATAAGAATTATAGGTATTCCTGAGGGAGAGGAGAGGGAAAGAGGAACAGAGAGCCTATTCAAGGAAATAATAGCTGAGAATTTCCCAAATCTGGGGAAGGAGCAGGAAATACCAGCAAGCGAAGCCAACAGGACACCTATATATATTAACAGACAAAGGCCTTCACCACAACACCTAGTGGTAAGGCTAGCCAGGGTCAACAACAAAGAAACAATATTAAGGGCAGCTAGACAAAAACAAAAAATAACGTACAAAGGAACTCCCATCAGGCTCTCAGCGGATTTCTCAACAGAAACTTTTCAGGCTAGAAGACACTGGAATGATATATTCAAAATACTAAAAGACAAAAACTTTCAGCCAAGAATACTCTATCCAGCAAAAATATCCTTCAAATATGATGGAGAAATAGTAACTCTCCCAGATAAACAAAAGCTAAGGGAGTTCATGGCCACGAGACCCCCACTACAAGAAATACTCAAGAAGGCCCTCAGGCCTGAAAAAAAGAAGAGAAAGGGAACACAAAGCTTGGAGGAAGGAGAAAAGTAGGTAGACAAAATCAGAGAAATAGTAGATCTTTACCGGAATAGGTTAGCAACCACTTAAATACTAAATTCAAAGATCAAAGGAAGAAATTCACCAAAAATAAAATTAACCTCATCACTGTAAACACACAGCCACAACACAAGATAGAATAAGGTATAACAAGAACAACTTAGAAGGGGAAGAGGAAAGTGACTGAATTGACTTAGTATAAGGAAATAGGAGGCCATCAGATAATGGTCTATCTCATACACAAGATTTTTTGCCCAAACCTCAAGGTAACCACTAAACAAATAATCAAAACAAAATCACATATGATAAACAAAGAGAAAACTAGAAGAATCATAAGACAGAACAACCAAACTGAATTGGCAGTCCAAAACAAATGGGACAAGAAACAAAGGAAATGCAAAAGAACCAGAAAATAAGTGACAAAACAGCAACATTAAGCCCTCATATATCAATAATTACCCTAAATGTAAATGGATTGAACTCTCCAATCAAAAGATACAGAGTGGCAGGATGGATTAAAAAGCAAGACCCAACAATATGCTGCCTTCAGGAAACACATCTTAGCACTAAAGACAAGGACAGGCTCAGAGTGAAAGGATGGAAGAAAATACTCCAAGCTAATGGCAAACAAAAGAAAGCAGGTGTTGCCATACTCATATCAGACAAAGTAGACTTCAAGATAAAACAGGTTAAGAAAGACAAAGAAAGGAAATATATAATGATAAAAGAGACACTACATCAAGAAGACGTATCACTTATAAATATATATGCACCCAACATAGGAGCACCAATGTACATAAAGCAACTATTAACAAACCTAAAAGGAGAAATCAACAACAACACAATAATAGTAGGGAATCTTAACACCCCACTTACAGCAATGGATAGATCATCCAGACAAAAAGTTAATAAAGAAATATTAGACTTAAATGAAAAACTGGACGAGATGGACCTAGTAGACATATACAGAGCACTCCATCCAAAAACAGCTGACTACACATTCTTCTCAAGCGCGCATGGAACATTCTCTAGGATACACCATATGTTGGGAAACAAAGCAAGCCTCAATAAATTTAAGAAGATTGAAATCATAACAAGCATCTTTTCAGACCATAAGGCTATGAAACTGGAAATGAACCATGAAAAAAAAACTGGGAAAGTGACAAAAATGTGGAGATTAAACAACACGCTACTGAACAACCAATGGATCATTGATGAAATTAAAGGAGAAATCAAAAACTATCTGGAAACAAACGAAAATGATAACATGCCATATCAAACCATGTGGAATGCAGCAAAAGCGGTCCTGAGAGGGAAACTCATAGCGATACAAGCCCACCTGAACAAACAAGAAAAAACCCTAATAGGCAACCTTAAATTACACCTAACAGAACTAGAAAAAGAAGAACAAACAAAGCCCAAAGCCAGCAGAAGGAGAGAAATAATAAAAATCAGAGCAGAAATAAATGAAATTGAGACCAAAAAAACAGTAGAAAGGATTAATGAAACAAAGAGTTGGTTCTTCGAGAAGATAAACAAAATCAACAAACCCTTAGCCAGGCTTACTAAGAAAAAAAGAGAAAAGGCTCAAGTAAATAAAATCAGAAATGAAAGAGGAGAAATTACAACGGATACCATGGAAATACAGAGGATTATAAGAGAATACTATGAGAAATTATATGCCAACAAATTGGACAATCTAGAAGAAATGGATAAATTCTTAGACTTATACAACCTCCCAAAATTGAAGCAAGAAGAAATGGAGAATCTGAATAGACCAATCACAAGTAAAGAGATTGAAATAGTAATCAAAAACCTCCCAAAAAATAAAAGTCCAGGACCAGATGGCTTCTCCAGTGAATTTTACCAAACATTCAAAGATTTAATACCCATCCTTCTCAAACTAGTCCAAAAAATAGAAGAAGATGGAACACTTCCTAAATCATTCTATGAGGCCAACATCACCCTGATACCAAAACCAGGTAAAGACAATACAAGGAAAGAAAATTACAGGCCAATATCGCTGATGAACATTGATGCAAAGATCCTCAACAAAATATTGGCAAACCGAATACAACAATACATTAAAAAGATCATTCACCATGATCAAGTGGGATTTATACCAGGGACGCAGGGATGGTTCAACATCCGCAAATCAATCAACGTGATACATCACATCAACAAAACAAAGAATAAAAACCACATGATCATCTCAATAGACGCAGAGAAGGCATTTGACAAGATACAACATTCATTTATGATAAAAACTCTCAATAAAATGGGAATAGAAGGAAAGTACCTCAACATAATAAAGGCCATATATGACAAACCCACAGCCAACATCATACTCAACGGGGAAAGACTGAAAGCCATTCCTCTGAGAACAGGAACGAGGCAGGACTGCCCACTCTCACCACTCCTGTTCAACACAGTACTGGAGGTTTTGGCCAGAGCAATTAGGCAAGAAAAAGGAATAAAAGGAATCCAAATAGGTAACGAAGAAGTGAAACTCTCACTATTTGCAGATGACATGATTGTATATATAGAAAACCCTAACGAATCTGTTGGAAAACTATTAGAAACAATCAACAACTACAGCAAAGTTGCAGGGTACAAAGTCAATCTACAAAAATCAGTTGCATTTCTTTTTTTTTTTTTTTCACATGCTAATGCTTCTTTTCTTTTTTTTTTTTTTTACATCACTGTACTTCTATTTCTGCATAGATTACATCATGTTCACCACCCAAATACTAATTACAACCCATCACCACACACATGTACCGAATTATCCCTTTCACCCTCCTCCCTCCCCCCTTCCCCTCTGGTAACCACCAATCCAATCTCTGTCCCTATGTGTTTGTTTATTGTTGTTACTATCTACTACTTAATGAAAGAAATCATGCGGTATTTGACCTTCTCCCTCTGACTTATTTCACTTTGCATTATACCCTCAATGTCCATCCATGTTGTCACAAATGGCTGGATTTCATCGTTTCTTATAGCTGAGTAGTATTCCACTGTGTATATATACCACAGCTTCTTTATCCATTCGTCCCTTGATGGGCACTTAGGTTGCTTCCAAGTCTTGGCTATTGTGAATAACGCTGCAATGAACACATGGGTGCATGTACCTGTACAAATTGGTGTTTTCAAGTTCCTTGGATAAATACCCAGCAGTGGGATGGCTGGATCATATGGTAGTTCTATCCTTGATTTTTTGAGGAATCTCCATGCTGTTTTCCATAGTGGCTGCACCAGTTTGCACTCCCACCAGCAGTGTATGAGAGTTCCCTTCTCTCCACATCCTCTCCAACACATGTTGTTTCCTGTCTTGTTAATTATAGCCATTCTGACAGGCGTCAGGTGATATTGTAGTTTTGATTTGCATTTCCCTGATAGTTAATGATTTTGAACATCTTTTCATGTGTCTGTTAGCCATCTGTATATCTTCTTTGGAGAAATGTCTGTTCAGGTCCTTTGTCCATTTTTTAATTGGGTTAGTAGTTTTTTTGTTGGTAAGATGCATGAGTTCTTTATATATTTTGGAGATTAAGCCCTTATCAGAAGTATGGTTTGCAAATATCTTCTCCCAATTGTTAGGTTGTCTTTTCGTTTTGTTGATGGTTTCCTTTGCTGTGCAGAAGCTTTTTAGTTTGATGTAGTCCCATGTGTTTATTTTTTCTATTGTTTCTCTTGCCCGGTCAGACGTGGTGTTTGAGAAGATGTTGCTAAGACTGATGTCGAAGAGCGTACTGCCTATGTTTTCTTCTAGAAGTTTCACAGTTTCAGGTCTTACATTCAAGTCTTTAATCCATTTGGAGTTAATTTTTGTGTATGGTGTAAGGTAAGGGTCTACTTTCATTTTTTTGCATATGGCTATCCAGTTTTCCCAACACCATTTGTTGAAGAGACTTTCTTTTCCCCATTGTATGTTCTTGACTCCTTTGTCAAAGATTAGCTGTCCATAGACATGTGGGTTTATTTCTGGGCTTTCGATTCTATTCCATTGATCTGTGTATCTGTTTTTGTGCCAGTACCATGCTGTTTTGGTTACTATAGCTTTGTAGTATATTTTGAAATCAGGGAGTGTGATACCTCCAGCTTTGTTCTTTTTTCTCAGGATTCCTTTAGCTATTCGGGGTCTTTTGTTGTTCCATATAAATTTTAGGATTCTTTGTTCTATTTCTGTGAAAAATGTTGTTGGAACTTTGATAGGGATTGCATTGAATCTATAGATGGCTTTGGGAAGTATGGACATCTTAACTATGTTAATTCTTCCAATCCAAGAGCACGGACTATCTTTCCATTTCTTTGTGTCTTCTTCAATTTCTTTCAGAAATGTTTTATAGTTTTCGGTGTACAGATCTTTCACCTCTTTGGTTAAGTTTATTCCTAGGTATTTTATTCTTTTTGTTGCAATTGTAAATGGGATGGTATTCTTAATTTCTCTTTCTGCTACTTCGTTGTTAGTGTACAGAAATGCAACTGAAAAAATCAGTTGCATTTCTATATGCTAATAATGAACTAACAGAAAGAGAGCTCAAAAAGATAATACCATTTACAATTGCATCCAAAAGAATAAAATACCTAGGAATAAATCTTACCAAGGAGGTGAAGGACCTATACAATGAGAACTACAAGACACTATTGAAAGAAATCCAAGATGACATAAAGAAATGGAAAGATATCCCATGCACGTGGATTGGAAGAATAAACATAGTTAAAATGTCTATATTACCTAAAGCAATCTACAGATTCAATGCAATCCCAATCAGAATCCCAATGACATTCTTCACAGAAATAGAAAAAAGAATACTAAAATTTATATGGGGCAACAAAAGACCCCGAATAGCTAAAGAAATCCTAAAGAAAAAGAACAAAGCAGGAGGCATCACAATCCCTGACTTCAAAACATACTACCAAGCAATAGTAATCAAAACAGCATGGTACTGGTACAAAAACAGACACACAGATCAATGGAACAGAATTGAAAGCCCAGAAATAAAACCACACATATACGGACAGCTAATTTTCAACAAAGGTGCTAAGAACATGCAATGGAGAAAGGAAAGTCTCTTCAATAAATGGTGTTGGGAAAACTGGACAGCCACATGCAAAAGAATGAAAGTGGACCATCTGCTATCGCCATTCACAAAAATTAACTCAAAATGGATCAAAGACCTGAAGGTGAGACCTGAAACTATAAAACTCATAGAAGAAAATATAGGCAACACACTATTTGACATTGGTTTTAAAGAATCTTTTTGGATGACATGCCTACCCAGACTAGGGAAACTAAAGAAAAAATGAACAAGTGGGACTTTATCAGATTAAAGAGCTTTTATAAGACAAATGAAACCAGAATCAAGATGAACAGACAACCAACCAGCTTGGAGAGAATATTTGCAAAACACATCTGACAAGGGGTTGATCTCCATAATATATAAAGAACTCACACAACTGAACAACAAAAAAACAAACAACCCGATCAAAAAATGGGCAGAGGAAATGAACAGACACTTCTCCAAGGAAGATATACAGATGGCCAATAGGCACATGAAAAGATGCTCAACATCATTAATCATCAGGGAAATGCAAATCAAAACAACACTAAGATACCACCTCACGCCCATTAGAATGGCTATAATCACCAAGACAAAAAACAACAAATGTTGGAGAGGATGTGGAGAAACAGGAACCCTCATACACAGCTGGTGGGAATGCAAATTGGTGCAGCCTCTATGGAAAACGGTATGGAGATTCCTCAAAGAATTAAAAATAGAGATGCCCTATGATCCAGCCATCCCACTACTGGGAATCTATCCAATGCACCTGAAATCAACAATCCAAACAGGCTTATGCACCCCTATGTTCATTGCAGCATTATTCACCATAGCCAAGAAGTGGAAGCAACCTAAGTGTCCCTCGACTGACGACTGGATTAAGAAAATGTGGTATATATATACAATGGAATACTAACTCAGCCATAAAAAAAGACAAAATCGTCCCATTTGCAACAACATGGATGGGTCTGGAGCGTATTACGTTAAGTGAAATAAGCCAGAAAGAGAAAGACAAACACTGTATGATCTCACTCATATGTGGAATATAAACCAACACATGGACAGAGAAAACTGGACTGTGGTTACCAGGGGCAGTGGGGGTGGGGGGTGGGCACAAGGGGTGAAGGGAGTCATATATATGGTGATGGACAAACAAAAATGTACAACCCAAAATTTCACAATGTTAGAAACCATTAAAACATCAATTAAAAAAAAAAAAAAAGAATAGACCATATGTTGGGAAACAAGGCATGCTTCTGTAAATTTAAGAAGCTTGAAATCATAACAAGCATCTTGTCTGACCATAATGCTATGAAGCTAGAAATCAACTACAAGAAAAAAACCAGGAAAGTGACAAAGCTGTGGAGACTCAACAACTTGCTACTAAACAACCAATGGATCATTGATGAAATTAAAGTACAAATCAAATCATATCTGAAGACAAATGAAAATGAAAATACACCGTACCAACTCATATGGGATGCAGCAAAAGTGGTCCTGAGAGGGAAACTCATAGCAATACAGGCCCACCCTAATGAACAAGAAAAAGCCCAAAAAAAGCAACCTCAAACTATACCTAATAGAATTAGAAAAAAAAGAACAAAGCCTAAAGTCAGCAGGAGGGAAATAATAAAAATCAGAGCAGAAATAAATGAAATTGAAATAAAAAAAAAAAAAGAGTAGAAAGTATCAATGAAACTAAGAGCTGGTTCTTTGAGAAAATAAACAAAATTGACAAACCCTTAGCCAGACTCACCAAGAAAAAAAGAGAGAAGGCTCAAATAAATAAAATCAGAAATGAAAAAGGAGAAATTATCTGGGATCAGCCCCGTGGCTTAGCAGTTAAGTGCACACGCTCCACTACTGGCGGCCCGGGTTCGGATCCTGGGCGTGCACCGAGGCACCACTTGTCTGGCCATGCTGAGGCGGCGTCCCAAATACAGCAACTAGAAAGATGTGCAACTATGACATACAACTATCTACTGGGGCTTTGGGGAGAAAAAGGGAAAAAAAGGAGGAGGATTGGCAATAGATGTTAGCTGAGGGCCGGTCTTCCTCAGCAAAAAGAAGAGGATTGGCATGGATGTTAGCTCAGGGCTGATCTTCCTCACCAAAAAAAAATAATAATAAATTTAAAAAAAAGGAGAAATTACAACAGATACCACAGAAATACAAAAGATTACAAGAGAATACTATGAAATACTGTATGCCAACAAATCGGACAATCTAGAAGAAATGAATAAATTCTTAGACTCATACGACCTCCCAAAACTGAATCAAGAAGAAATAGAGAACCTGAATAGACCAATCGCAAGTAAAGAGATTGAAACAGTAATCAAAAAACCTCCCAAAAAATAAAAGTCCAGGACCAGATGGCTTCTCTGGAGAATTTTACCAAACATTCAAAGAAGACTTAATACCTATCCTTCTCAAACTATTCCAAAAAATAGAGGAAGATGGAACACTTCCCAACACATTTTATGAGGCCAACATCACCCTGATGCCAAAGCCCGAAAAAGACAATACTAAGAAGTAAAACTACAGACCAATATCCCTGATGAACACAGATGCAAAAATCCTCAACAAAATATTGCCAAACAAAATACAGCAATACATTAAAAAGATCATACACCATGATCAAGTGGGATTTATACCAGGGACACAGGGATGGTTCAACACCTGCAAATCATACACTACATTAAGAAAACGAGGAATAAAACCATATGATCATCTCAGTAGACGCAGAGAAGGCTTTTGACAAGATCCAACATCATTTATGATAAACACTCTCAACAAAATGGGTATAGAAGGAAAGTACCTTAACATAATAAAGGCCATATATGACAAACCCACAGCCAACATCATACTCAATGGGGAAACACTGAAAGCCATCCCTCTGAAAACTGGAACAAGATAAGGGTGCCCACTCTCACCACTCTTATTCAACACAATACTGGAGGCAAGAAAAGGAATAAAAAAAATCCCAATAGGCAACGAGAAGTGAAATTTTCACTGTTTGTAGATGACATGATCTTATATATAGAAAACCCTAAAGAATCCATTGGAAAACTATTAGAAATAATCAACAATTACAGCCAAGTTGCAGGGTACAAAATCAACTTACAGAAATCAGTTGCATTTCTATATACCAACAACAAACTAACAGAAAGAGAACTCAAGAAGACAATCTCATTTACAATTGCTACAAAAAGAATAAAATATCTAGGAATAAATTTAACCAAGGAAGTTAAAGCCCTATACAATGAAAACTGTTAAACATTACTGAGTGAAATCAACGATGACATAAGAAAATGGAAAAATATTCCATGTACTTGGATTGGAAGAATAAACGTAGTTAAAATGTCCATACTACCTAAAGCAATCTACAGATTCAATGCAATCACAATCAGAATCCCAAGGACATTCTTCACAGAAATAGAACAAAGAATACTAACATTCATATGGGGCAACAAAAGACCCCAAATAGCTAAAGCAATCCTGAGAAAGAAGAACAAAGGCATCACAATCCCTGACTTCAAAACATGCTACAAAGCAATAGAAATTAAAACAGCGTGGTACTGGTACAAAAACAGAGACACAGATCAACAGAACACAAGTGAAAGTCCAGAAATAAAACCTCACATCTACGGGCAGCTAATCTTTGACAAATGAGCTAAGGACATACAGTGGAGAAAGGAAAGTCTCTTCAATAAATGGTGCTGGGAAAACTGGACAGTAACTTGCAAAAGAATGAAAGTAGACCATCTTCTTTTGCCGTACACAAAAATTAACTCAAGATGGATCAAAGACCTGAAGGTGAGACCTGAAACTATAAAACTCCTGGAGGAAAATATTGGTGGTACACTACTTGTCATCAGCCTTAAAGGGATCTTTTCGAATTCCATGTCTACTCAGACAAGGGAAACAAAACAAAAAATAAACAAGTGAGACTTCATCAGATTAAAGAGCTTCTATAAGGCAAATGAAACCAGGATCAAAATGAACAGGGAGCCCACCATCTGGGAGAAAATATTTGCAAACCATATATCCGCCAACGGAGTTATCTCCATAATACTTAAAGAACTCACACAACTGAACAACAAAAAAACAAATAACCCGATCAAAAAATAGGCACAGGAAATGAACAGACACTTCTCCAAAGAAGATATACAGATGGCCAATAGGCACATGAAAAGATGCTCAACATCACTAATCATCAGGGAAATGTAAATCAAAACCACACTCAGATAGCATCTTACACCCAGTAGAATGGCTATAATCACCAAGACAAAAAACAACAAACGCCGGAGAGGCTGTGGAGAAATGAGAACCCTAATCCACTGCTGGTGGGAATGCAAACTGGTGCAGCCTCTACGGAAACCAGTATGGAGATTCCTCAAGAAATTAAAAATAGAAATACCTTACTATCCAGCTATTCCACTACTGGGTATCTACCCGACAAACCTGAAGTCAACAATCCAAAGAGGCTTATGCACCCCTATGTTCATCGCAGCATTATTCACTATAGCTAAGACATGGAAGCAACCCAAGTGTCCCTTGACTGATGATTGGATAAAGAAGATATGGTATATATATACCATGGAATACTACTTAGCCATTAAAAAAACACAAAATCGTCCCATTTGCAACAAAATGGATCGACCCGGAGGGTACTATGTCAAGCGAAATAAGCCAGAAAGAGAAAGACAAACAGTGCATGATTTCACTCATAGGTGGAAGATAAACCAACAGAGATAGAACTGTTTGGTGGTTACCAGGGGCTAAGGGGGGGTGGGCACAAGGGGTGGAGGCATGCACTTATATGGTGACTGACAATAATGTACAACAAAAATTTCACAAGTTTATAAATTGTTTATACATAACATCAAGCTATTCAAATTATTATACATGTGCACTTAAAAATCATCAAAGATTAGTTTAAGATACACATTAACTTGAACCACGTTAGGCATATTATTCCAACACCTTTTTAAAAAGAAAATATTCTAGTGAATTTTTGAGAAAAATTTAACATTACCCTTAGCTGCAAAGTTTCAGAGAAACAGGATTTAAACCTTTTCTATAGTAACTTTAACTAAAGATCATGTCAAATTTCACAACTAAGAACATTTTACCGTGTGTAACAAGGAGCAAAACTAGGCGCATTTTTGTTGCTATGTAAAACCTTCTATTCTGTATCAGAAATTACCACCTTGAGGACGCACCGCTTACGCCTCTTTCACACGTTTGCCTCCAGCGACTCCTCTCCATCAGTGACCGCCTCTGTGTACTCCGCACCCGCCGGTGGGCCGTTTTTGCTCCAGCTCTCCCGGGCTGCGCTGTGGCTGCGCTGTGGCTGCGCCGGGCGGCCGACCCTGGCCAGAGAGCCTGGGGCAGAGCGGGCGGCCGCGGCCGGGAAGGCGGGCGGCGGCGGGGGACGCGCCGCTCCAACGCCCCAGGCCGAGCTCTGCCCGGCTCTCCAGCTGCGTTGTAACATCCGCAGTGAGAGAACCGCGCCACCACGTCGTGCAAACAGGAGGGGAGGGGCAGCCCTGTGTCTGTGATGTCCCCAGTGGATCCGAAACCAGGGAGAGGAGGAGCTGGCCCTATATGACTGTGATTCATCTGGGACAGAGCCACCAGGGCCCACTCTGTCTGGAGGGAAAGGCTGCAACGGGGGGCGGGCGGGGCCAGGCTCCGGACGCCAAAGGGTCGTGGCGGGCCGCCGGAGGGCGCGCGCTCGGAGACTCCCCCGCCCCACCCCCTCTCCCCCGGAGAACGACGGGCGTTGCCAGGCGACGAGCTCCGCACAAGATGGCGGACGACAGAGACAGGGAAGGCACAGGTGAGACGCCGAGGGGGCGGCCGCCCTGCCCCTGCCGCGCCCGGCTGCGCGGAGAGCTCAGGTGGGTGCCTGCCTCTGGAGCCGCCCGCAGGGAGACGCTGATGGATGACCGGCCGCCTCGGTCCCCACAACCGCCCCGGCCTCGCCCCGCCCGCGCGTCTCCCGGCTGCCCTCGCCACCGCCCCCCTCCCGCCCCTCCTCGTCTCTCCCTCCGCGCACCGACCCTCGGTGCCCGCGCGGTAGCGGCCGAGGCGCCGGCAGGAAGGGCAGTGGTGGCGTCCTTGTTCGCGGCCGCGGGGACCGGGGCCGCAGGCGCCACCTTCGCTGCTGCCCAAGCTCTGGACACCCCGCGGCCGGGCGAGGGCGGGATCTGGCTGCCGGAATCCGGGGGGAGCCTCTTCGGCGGGAAGCCCCGCCCCCGGAGGGGGGGTGTCCGGCCTCCATTTTGGTCTTCTTAGCGCGGACGTGCGCGGGCGGCCTCCGGCCTCGGAAATCCCGCTGGGCGACTCCGCCCGCCACCCTCATGGCGTTTTGTCTTAAAGCACAAAACCGAAGAACAGAACAGACGACAGGGCGGACTCGGCAGGAGCGCGGCCGTTCCGGCTGCGGAGGCGGGACTGGGCTGCGCGCTCCAGGTGCAGTCGGCGGGACTGATGTATTTGAGGTGCAGAGAAGAGAAAACCTGTATATCCACGTGTGTTTGCAAGATCTTTACGCGTCTTAATTCAGCGGTATGATTAACACCTGATCCTTGGTTACCATCCTCTGTTAATTACTCAGAAATAATACTCATTGGCAGACTCATGACAAATACATCAAAAAAGCTATCAAACTGTAGAGGTAAACATCTTAGAAATGAAAATAATATTCCACCTTTGTTGCTTTTCTTGAGCGCTTAAAACCATATTAACATACCATTTTTCTTAGCATGGAACAAAGTGTAATCAGGTTAACAACTACTATTTACAAGTGAAGAAACCAGACCTGAGATAGTCACTTGTCTGGTGATCACAGAAAATTAGTGGAGAAACACATGAAACTGTGCGGAAGATCAACTTGTCAATAACAGTAATACGATTTTATTTTTTTATGGTATCCTTAGTCTGAAAAGCCAGAATTATTTTATAGATGTTACCTTTCCTAAGATGTCTTTATAATTTTGTTACTGCCCAACGTGGGGCCTTCTGTTTGCTGCAAAGACATGCCAATAGTCAAAAGGCAAGGTGGTAGGACAAAAGGACTTATAGCTTGCTAGCAAGAGTGAAGATGGCGGACTAATGTCTGGAAAAAACCATCTTAAGGGGCACAAAGTCTTAGAGCAGTTATATATGTAGGGGAGGGGGTTAGGAATGTTGACCCTTGGGTGTTACAGACTGGGAGTCACCAAACCAGATCTTTCAGTTGTCATTGCGGATGGCTATTAGCATAGATTCTCTGTTCAAGGGTCATCACATTCCCAAGGAGCTCAAAAGAACATAGTTACCATCTTATTGCAGCTGGGAGGTACATGCACAAGTAGGGGTGGTAAAATCTACAGAGCAGTTAGATCTCCTGGAGGGTGCATATCCTGCTGGATTAGTTTGTCAGAGGTTATTCAAAGTTACAACAGAGTTTTTCTTTCCTACAATATGGCTTCCCTTATGTCAACCTTGTCTTGAGCCAGTATCATTATAAGTATAAGGTACATCCTAAGAAAAATGATTGGTTTTTTTAAGATGAATTTTAAAACTTCACCAGAAAACCAAATGACTTAGTTATTTTTTTTATTATGTTTTGTAAATTCTTATTTATAAGAAATGGAAAAATAATTAGGTAAATTTAGTTAATTATGGATATGTGCTTTTTAAAAAAAGACTTGATTAGGTCAGCGTGAGAAAATGCACTGGATTGTGCTCCAAAAACAATTTTTTTATTTTTGAAAAATAAATTGAGAACTTTCCTGATGTTTTAGTTTTCAAAAATACTTTTCTATGTAAAATAAATTAATTCAGAGGAAGAAACAATTCTGTCTATCAGAGAAAGAAACAATTCTGTCTATAACTGTAGAAAAAGTGATGATTGTTAAAAGCCAAATGTCATTCATTCAGTTGGCATATATTTAATGCCTATCATATGGAAGGCATTCTGATTAGGTTAGAACTTTGAAACATACCAAGATGAAAAAAACCATCATATTCTCTACCAAAAAAGGTGAGATCAGTAAGGAAGATAAGACGTCCACAAATGGGAGGGAACAGTTCACTGGGCTGAACAGCCTGTGAGCCAGACTCCCTGCCAGGTGTGTTGTATCCCCTCCTGGTCTCTGGGCATCGCTGGGAGCTTATCAGAAATAAAGAATCTCAGTCCCTGCCCCTGACTGAACTGAATCAAGAGTCTGCATTTTAGCAGATCTGCAGGTGATCCATATGCACATTACAGTTTGAGAAGCACTGTATATCTCATTTATTCTTAATAGTTTTATGAGTTAACTATAATTGCAGTTTGAAGGGCATTAAATAAAGGCATGTTGTCTGAGGATAAACTAGAGAGTCGTTTGGTGATAGCATCTTTGTATGGATGTTTTCCAGTCCTATATCTGATTTTCAGCTCTGAAGGTTCAGAAATTACATCTAGCCATTTAATCAGACTTGATCAGGCTTAGGGGATTTCCTCAAGCTAGCTAAACTCATGAGAGTGATGTGGAAAGCTGAAGAATGACTTATTAATTTAGACGGAGGTATATTGATCAGAAACCTGATCTCTGTAATGTAACATTGTTTTATGGGTATTAAGCTTTTGGGGAGGGTGAATTTATATTTCAAAAATTGGTTGATGAACATGGAATCACACAAAAGAAAGGATAGTTTTGGAGAATATTTCCATCACCCTATAAACTCCAAGAGGGTGGGGACCATTTTCTGATCTGTTATATTCAATGTCTTGTGGAGTGTCCAGCACATGTAGTATCTCAATTAATATTTGTTGAATTCAGATCATTTGAATTAATTAAAGATGTTTATGTTTTAACCAAAGCATTACTTGCTTCTTTCCAAAATTTATTTTATACCTAAAAGTACATAAAACTATTTTTAGGGTTTTTTTCTCTCTTCCTTGGAGGTATGATATATGCTTCTATTTCATTTGGCTCAACAAACATTTTTTGAGAGCCAAGGTTTTCACTGGCCTGTCTTTATAAAACAACTACGAAAATCCTCTTTGTAGAAACATACATATGTTTTAAATAGTTCATCTTTAATCTTGAGATTTTTAAAGTTGAAAAGGAAGATTAATTTTCTGGTTGTCCATCACATCCAGCTCTTCTTTAACATTTAGGGATTAATCTTGATAGAAGTATTGAGAATATCGGTAAGAAAAATTAACTAAATCTCTGATCTGGGCTATTATATTCTAGTTATAAAATTTTTCTATAAGATTATGTACATTGAAGTTGTTATGTTTATAGCATTTTTGTGCCTTAACATAATATAATTTATTTTTTCCTAGATTGAAAACTGTACATAGTTATGTTAGCGAAAATGTAAAAGAATTTAAATTTTAGAATTGTTACCAAGCAAGGACTCACTCTGCTTGCTGCAAGACAAAAGCCAAAATGGCCACTCGAGAGGGCTCTTAGATTGCCTCTGATAATTGTAATGTCTCTGGAGCATGTTTAATTTCCTTTTTATCAGCAGCTAGAAGCCCCCTTTCCTTCCAGATAGCTCCATGGGCACGCACCACTGAAAATGCATATTGGGAATCTGTATAGACATTCACCCTTTTCCCTTGCGATAGGAGTAAGGCTTTGGTGAGGGCAATCATCTCTGCCTTCTGGGCTGAAGTCCCTGGGTGTAATGCCCTAGCTTCTAGAGTCTTCTGCAAGGTCACAACTGCATACCCGGTGCACCTCTTCCCTTGATCCATGAAGGTGCTACCGTCCATGAAAAGCTCCAGTTTGGGTTCTTCTAATGGCTAGTCTTTGGGGCCGGCCCTGTGGCTTAGCGGTTAAGTGCATGCACTCCGCTACTGGTGGCCCGGGTTTGGATCCCTGGCAGGCACCGCCACATCGCTTGTCCGGACATGCTGAGGCGGCGTCCCACGTACAGCAACCAGCAGGATGTGCAACTACAACATACAACTATCTACTGGGGCTTTGGGGAGAAAAAAAAGGGGAAAAAAAAGGAGGAGGATTGGCAATAGATGTTAGCTCAGGGCCGGTCTTCCTCAGCAAAAAGAGGAGGATTGGCATGGATCTTAGCTCAGGGCTGAACTTCCTCACAAAAAAAAAAAAAAAAATGTGCTAATGGCTAGTCTTTTAGATCTGGCCAGCTAGAGTAAACCATTTCCATGACCTGCAAGCAGTCATACTCTAAAGCTTGTGAGGATGGGGAGCAAGGTTCAGGGTTGAGGTGACTTGTAACCTGACATGTAGATTATCAAAGGGATAGCTTGGTATTTGCCCATCCTTCCTGAGATGAGCCAGTACCTCCCTTTCTGTTCCAATAACGTGAGGATGTAGTGGAGTAAATATACCATGGTAGGTTGGCCTAGAGTAAATTTTTCAACTTCTTGAAGAATGTCACATGTGGCCGCTACTGCCCAAAGGCAAGGGGGCCACCCCTTCACCGTTTGATCCAGTTGTTTAGAAAAATAGGCCACAGGTCTAGATATTGTTCCCAACTTTGGAGACAGTACTCCCAGACTTATGCCTTGTCTCTCGTGTACATAGAGACTGAAGGGCTTGTCCAGGTTTGGCAATCCTAAGGCCAGAGTTGAGGTCAGCTTGGTTTTTATAGTATCAAATGCTAACTGGCATTCTTCAGTCCAGTCTGGAGGTTCTGACTCTAAACACTTTAGGGTCTGATATAGGCGCTTTACTATGAGCCCACAATTAGGAATCCAGATTCAACAGAAATCTGCCAACCCCCAAAAACCTTGTAGTTGTCAACAAGTTTCAGGAGGACTTAAGCAGGCTATTGCTGTTTTCAGATTGGGCAACAATTCTCTTTGTCCCTTAGATATGGCAAATCCCAGGTGTATGACCTTTTCTTTACAAATCTGGGCTTTCTTTTGATAGACCTTATAGCCGCATTCTGCTCAGTAACTTAAAGTCTCAATTCTTTTTGTTAGACATTGCTCATAAGTGGGGCTTGCTATTAGTAGGTCGTCTATATAGTGTAATAACAGCCATTCTTTCAGTTTTAGATGACTCAAATCTCTGCCCAACGCTTCCCCAAATAAAGTGGGAGAGTTCTTAAACCCCTAGGGGAGGACAGTCCAAGAATATTGTGTCTTCTGAGTGTCTGGATCACTCTACTCAAAGGCAAACAGCTATTGGGCCTCCTCGGCAAACGGTATGCAGAAAAATGTGTCCTTTAAGTCCAATACTGAAAACCAACCATACTCTCCTGGTATATTTGTTAATATGGTGTAGGAGCTAGGTACCACAGGGTACAAGTCTTGAACCACCTCATTTATGGCAGACACATCTTGAACAAAGCAATAGTCATAGAATTTGGCTTCTCTACCAGAATAGGGGTGTTGTATGGAGACTGACGGGGTCTAATTAATCCTGCCTCTAAGAGTTTTTTGAAAATAGGCTGCATGCCCCTCTGAGCCTCCTGTTTTAGCAGACATTGTTTCAGATTGGGCTTTATTTTCTTCTCTTTTAAGGGTTTTTGTACTGGTAGGGCATTCTTTGCTTTCCCTGGGGTCCCATTTGCCCATACATTGGGCCTTGCCTTCTCGTAGATTTTGGGTGGTAACAGATCTGGTTCTGACCCTAGGATCCCCAGCAAGTCATCTGCAAACTTAGGGACTGTTCCGGGGGAACTCATATATTGAGCTGCCCTGGAGTAAAGTGCATTTACTTGTGCATTTAATTTGCAGAGAAGGTCTTGACCCAGAAGCAGGATGGAGCATTCTGATATTTATAGGAAACTGTGTTTCAGAGTCAGGTCCCCCATTTGACATTCCAATGGCTGTAGTAATGAATGATCTTGGATTTCACCAGAGACCCCAGTAACTAGGGTCCACCTTGATGTTTTCTTTGCTAATTTGGCATTTAAGACAGATTAGGTGGCACTGGTATCAACTAAAAAGTCAATTAGTCTCTTCCCACTGACAGTTGTATTTGGAGCTCCTGTGGGGAAATTTGGGTGGGGTGCTTCAAATCCAAAGGAACCCCTGGGCTCCATCAGTCTTCATCAGAACATTCATCCCTTTCCACCATTTGGGAGGTTTCCCTCTTTGTCTCATCTGCATTTCCCTTTTCTTTTTTAGGGCATTCTCTCTTCCAATGTCCTTCCTCTTTGCAATAGGCACATTGATTTTTCTCCAGGGGATGCTTACCTCCTTTCTGTTGACTTGTTTTTCCTTTACGACGGTCTGGTTTTTGTCTGCCTAGAGTAGCAGCCAGGAAGGCAGCATTTCTTTTAGTGTCCTTCTGTTTTGCTCAGCATTCTCTGTTGTTGTAAATCTTAAAGGCAATGTCTACAAGCTGAGAGGGATTCATTCCTAAAGGCCCATCCAGTATTAGTAATTTCTTTCTCATATCTGGGGCACTTCATCCTATAAAAGTCATGTTAACCATCCTAAGGTTCTCAGAGGCCTCTGGGTCTGCATTCTTGTTGCACCTATAGGCTTGATAAATTCTTTCTAGGAATTCAGAAGGGTCTTCATCAGGTGTTTGTTGGATTTCCTGAATTTTATTTATGCTTTTTAGTTTGGGGACCCCAGTTCTTAGACCTGCTAATATGCATCTCTTGTTCCAATCTGACTCTTCCTCCAGCATTTTTGGGGTTCCAGGCTGGTTCAGCTATTGGGACAGCTGCATTAGCCTCAAGTGTACCAACAGGGTCCACTGGATGGAGGTGGTGGGCTTTCTCTCTGGCTTTGTTTATTACCATTCTTTTTTCATCTCCCATTAGGAGCATGTTCATTAAAATATGAACATCTGCCCATCGCAGATGATAAGTGGCAAAGATGGAAGAGAACAATTCTGTCATCTGCAGGGATCCTCCTGGTAGGGTGGATTATTATTTTTCCAATTAAATAAATCTGAGGTAGAGAAGGGGTTATGCATCCATATGAATCCAGCAAGCTGTCCTTGGGCATTAACTCCCAAAGGATATTGCCATAATGGGAATTGCCCTACTCCAGGGGGAGCTTCCTCACCAAATTGGGTTCCCTGTCTAGTGTGGGAGGGTGAAACCCAGCCCACTGTTCCTGGGTCCATTTCAGCCTGTCTCTCATTGGAGGGTAGAGTACCTGCCTCAATTACCAGTGGCACCTCCAGAGGTAGTGGCATCAGGGGAGCAGCCCCAAGAACTGGTGCCTATGCAACCTGGGGAGGGTTAAGGGTTTGTATTAACATTATGTCATCATCATCCTCTTTAACTTCCTACAAAATGGATCGCTTTTGTTCCTTCTCTACTTTCTGTACCACAAGGAAATCTTTTCCTTCCTTTTTCTCATCTTGGTACAACATAAAAGCCTGTACATAAGGGCCTTCATCATCTTTTCTAGCTCTTTTACAAAACAATTCTAACTGTAATATAGTGTAGTAATTCAGTGAGCTGTTAAATTGCCAGTATTCACCAGATCCCAAAGAATATTGTGGCCATGCGGCATTACAATAGAAAATCATCTTCCTAGACATTGGCCCATAACTGTAATCAGACTGTCTACTCAGAATCAGCCCCAATGGGCTCTGCTTGGGGACAGATGGTGTGTTCCCCATTCTGATATGTAGAGATGGACAGACATATAGATACAGACACAGGAAAACCAGACACCAGTGAACCAGTTCCCAGATTCTGGGTAAAAGTCCTACAACGATTCCCTCTCTTGCAGGGTGCCCTATCAACTGGATGATCCTACCTCTCAAAGAGGGAGGACCCTAGATGGAGTTCTTGGTTGTTCACACTGAGGTGGCTTAACCTATTCCAGATTGAGTCTGTCAGTTCACCAGGAACGTTGTTTCTGTTTTCCACCACAGACAGTGTTTAGAGGTAGCTGGCATTGGTGTGGGAAACTGAAAATGACAAATCCCGGAAGTGAAAAGGGACTCAGCAGCTGCTAGAGATTTGCCCAAGAGATTACCCGTTCAAGGTTGGCTAGCCACAGGCAGAACTTAATCACCCCTTCTTGGTCGCCAGTTTTGTTACTGAGCAAGGACTTGATCTGCTTGCTGCAAGACAAAAGCCAATCAGTTGAGGCAAGGTGGTGGTAGAGAAAGAACTTTATTAAGCAGTGAGCTAGCTGATTGGAAGATGGCAAACTATGATCCTAAAAAAACCATCTTAAAAGGGAACTAACTTGAACACAACTTATGTAGAGCAAACGGGGTTAAGGGAGGAGTCCAGGAATGTCAGGTGATGGATGGTTGCAGAGTGGTGGGTGCCTCCCTGAGTATGAAGAGTTTTCAGATCTGCTGACTAATGATGAATGTTTGGGTGTGATCACCCAGTTGTGACTTTCCTGAGGAATCTAAAGAAACATTTGTTATTTTCTTATCAGGGACAGAAGGAAAGGGATAGAAGGTTTTGGAGTAGGGGCCATAAATTTTCTGCTAATAAGTCATTGTTTCTACTGTTTATTGGTTAGCTTGTCTAGTGCCATTCTAAGCATTTCTAAAAGGTATAGTGTGAGAGTATGACGGAGGTCAGGAAATGCCCAAACATGGAGTCCCTCATGCTAACTTGGCCTCAGAATCAATTTAATTTTAAAAATCACTTAATTTTATTTAATTTTTTTTTTTGCTGAGGAACATGAGCCCTGAGCCAACATCTGTGCCAGTCTTCCTCTATTTTGTATATGGGTCACCACCACAGCGTGGCTGATGAGTGGTGTAGGTCCGTGCCTGGGATCTGAAACCGCAAACCTGGGCTGCATAAGTGAAGTGCACTGACTTAACCACTACAGCATGGGGCCAGCCGCCACTTAATTTTATTTGTTTTACTGAAAAAAGAATGAAATGAGATAGTAAAAATTGTTTTTGAAGTTCCATAATTTCTCTAAAGTTTCCTCAGCCAGAAAATTTTGTTTTTGTCTCTTGTCCTTATGTTCTCCATTGGTTCTCCATTGAATGTTTAATTTAATTGTTGATTCTAGGGATCTTTAAATTTTATTTTATTGTTTCTCTCTCCTAGAGAATTTTATATAGGACCAGACGGATTTTCTGTTTGTAATTAAAATCATGTCTAAACTGTTTGTAATTAAAATCATGTCTAAATCATGTCTAAATTATTCCTAAACTGCTTAGGAATAAACCTCTAATTTTTGGCAGGCCAGCTTTGGAAGGTATGTCAATTTTTTTAATAAGCCTCAGATACTCAGAGTTCACTCTGGGATTTACATTTTTTTTTTCACTCCAGCCAGGCTGAATATATAGCCTTTCTTCTTTTTTTTTAAATTGATGTAACATTGGTTTATAACATTATATAAATTTCATGTGTACATCATTATATTTTGACTTCTATATAGACTACATTGTGCTCACCACCAAAAGCCTAGTTTCCATCTGTCACGGTAACAAATGTCCCCCTTTACCCCTTTAGCCCTCCCCTTACCCCTTTCCCATCTAGTAACCACCAATCTATTTTCTGCATCTATGTGTTTGTTGTTGTTGTTCTTTATCTTCTACTTAGGCATTCCTCTTCACTGAGATTTTCCCAGGTCCTCTCTGGTTAAATCTTTAGCAATGGACTACCAGAGACTATCTGCGTATACCTTTTAGTGTTGAAACAATTGGGTGTTCTATTAGCTTCATGTATTTGTATATCCAGTTTCTTCCCCAGGTTTGGGAAGTTCTCAACTATTATTTCTTTAAATAAGTTCTCAGCTCCCTTCTCTCTGTCTTCTCTTTCTGGGATACCCATTGTCTTTATATTGCCTTTTTTTTTTTTTTTAATTTTTTATTTATTGCAGTAACATTGGTTTATAACATTGTATAAATTTCAGGTGTACATCATTATACTTCTATTTCTGCATAGATTACATCATGTTCACCACCCAAATACTAATTACAACCCATCACCACACACATGTGCCGAATTATCCCTTTCGCCCTACCCCCTCTCCCCTTCCCCTCTGGTAACCACCAATCCAATCTCTGTCTCTATGTGTTTGTTTATTGTTGTTATTATCTACTACTTAATGAAGGAAATCATATGGTATTTGACCCTCTCCCTCTGACTTATTTCGCTTTGCATAATACCCGAAATGTCCATCCATGTTGTCACAAATGGCTGGATTTCATCGTTTCTTATGGCTGAGTAGTATTCCATTGTGTATATATACCACATCTTCTTTATCCATTCATCCCTTGATGGGCACTTAGGTTGCTTCCAAGTCTTGGCTATTGTGAATAACGCTGCAATGAACACAGGGGTGCATGTATCTTTATGCAATGGTGTTTTCAAGTTCTTTGGATAGATACCCAGCAGTGGAATAGCTGGATCATATGGTAGTTCTATCCTTGATTTTTTGAGGAATCTCCATACTGTTTTCCATAGTGGCTGCACCAGTTTGCACTCCCACCAGCAGTGTATGAGAGTTCCCTTCTCTCCACATCCTCTCCAACATATGTCGTTTCCTGTCTTGTTAATTGTAGCCAGTCTGACGGGCGTGAGGTGATATCTCATTGTAGTTTTGATTTGCATTTCCCTGAAGGTTAACGATGTTGAACATCTTTTCATGTGTCTATTGGCCACCTGTATATCTTCTTTGGAGAAATGTCTGTTCAGGTCTTTTGCCCATTTTTTAATTGGGTTGTTAGTTTTTTGTTGTTGAGATGAATGAGTTCTTTATATATTTTGGAGATTAAGCCCTTATCAGATGTATGGTTTGCAAATATCTTCTCCCAATTGTTAGGTTGTCTTTTCGTTTTGTTGATGGTATCCTTTGCTGTGCAGAAGCTTTTTAGTTTGATGTAGTCCCATTTGTTTATTTTTTCTATTGTTTCTCTTTCCCGGTCAGACATGGTGCTTGAAAATATGTTGCTAAGACCAATATCGAAGAGTGTACTGCATATGTTTTCTTCTAGAAGTTTCATAGTTTCAGGTCTTATATTAAACTCTTTAATCCATTTGGAGTTAATTTTTGTGTATGGTGTAAGGTAAGGGTCTACTTTCATTTTTTCGCATGTGGCTATCCAGTTTTCCCAACACCATTTGTTGAAGGGACATTCTTTTCTCCATTGTATGTTCTTGGCTCATTTGTCAAAGATTAGCTGTCCATAGATGTGTGGGTTTATTTCTGGGCTTCGATTCTATTCCATTGATGTGTGTGTCTGTTTTTGTGCCAGTACCATGCTGTTTTGGTTACTATAGCTTTGTAGTATATTTTGAAATCAGGGAGTGTGATACCTCCAGCTTTGTTCTTTTTTCTCAGGATTCCTTTAGCTATTCGTGGTCTTTTGTTGTTCCATATAAATTTTAGGATTCTTTGTTCTATTTCTGTGAAAAATGTTGTTGGTACTTTGATAGGGATTGCAGTGAATCTATAGATTGCCTTAGGAAGTATGGACATCTTAACTATGTTAATTCTTCCAATCCAAGAGCACGGAATATCTTTCCATTTCTTTGTGCCTTCTTCAATTTCTTTCAGCAATGTTTTATAGTTTTCGGTGTACAGATCTTTCACCTCTTTGGTTAAGTTTATTCCTAGGTATTTTATTCTTTTTGTTGCAATTGTAAATGGGATGGTATTCTTAATTTCTCTTTCTGCTACTTTGTTGTTAGTGTATAGAAATGCAACTGATTTTTGTATGTTGATTTTGTGTCCTGCAACTTTACCGTATTTGTTTGTTACTTCTAAAAGTTTTCTGCTGGATTCTTTAGGGTTTTCTGTATATAAAATCACGTCATCTGCGAATAGTGACAGTTTCACTTCTTCCTTTCCAATTTGGATCCCTTTTATTTCTTTCTCTTGCCTGATTGCTCTGGCTAGGACTTCCAGTACTATGTCAAATAGGAGTGGTGACAGTGAGCATCCTTGTCTGGTTCCTGTTCTTAGAGGGTAGCTTTCAGTTTTTCACCATTGAGGATGATATTAGCTGTGGGTTTGTCATATATGGTCTTTATTATGTTGAGGTACTTTCCTCCTATACCCATTTTATTCAGAGTTTTTATCATAAATGGATGCTGTATCTTGTCAAATGCTTTCTCTGCATCTATTGAGATGATCATGTGATTTTTATTCTTCATTTTATTATTGTGGTGTATCGTGTTGATTGATTTGCGAATGTTAAACCATCCCTGCATACCTGGAATAAATCCCACTTGATCATGGTGTATAATCTTTTTAATGTATTGTTGTATGCCATTTGCTAGTATTTTGTTGAGGATTTTTGCATCGATGTTCATCAGTGATATTGGCCTGTAGTTTGATTTTTTTGTGTTGTCCTTGTCTGGTTTTGGTATCAGGGTAATGTTGGTTTCGTAGAATGAGTTAGGGAGCTTCCCCCCCTCCTCAATTTTTGGAAGAGTTTGAGAAGGATACGTATTAAGTCTTCTTTGAATGTTTGGTAGAATTCACCAGGGAAGCCGTCTGGTCCTGGACTTTTATTTTTGGGGAGGTTTTTGATTACTGTTTTGATCTCCTTACTGGTGATTGTTCTAGTCAAATTCTGTACTTCTTCTTGATCCAGTTTTGGAAGGTTGTATGATTCTAAGAATTTATCCATTTCTTCCAGATTGTCGAATTGGTTGGCATATAGCTTTTCATGGTGTTCTCTTATAATCTTTTGTATTTCTGAGGTGTCTGTTGTAATTTCTCCTATTTCATTTCTAATTTTACTTATTTGTGCCTTCTCTCTTTTTTCTTGGTGAGTCTAGCTAAAGATTTGTCAATTTTGTTGATCTTTTCAAAGAACCAGCTCTCGCTTTTATTAATTTTTTCTATTGTTTTTTTGGTCTCTATTTCATCTATTTCTGCTCTGATTTTTATGATTTCCCTTCTTCTACTTATTTTGGGCTTTGTTTTTTCTTCTTTTTCCAGTTGCTTTAGGTGCATTGTTAGATTGTTTATTTGAGATTTTTCTTGTTTATTGAGATAGGCCTGTATTGCTATAAACTTCCCTCTTAGAACCGCTTTTGCTGTATCCCATAAATTCTGGCATGTCGTATTTTCATTTTCATTTGTCTCCAGGTATTTTTTGATTTCTTCTTTGATTTCTTCATTGACCCAGTCATTGTTCAGTAGCATTTTGTTTAATCTCCACGTATTTGTGGCTTTTCTGATTTTCTTCCTATAGTTGATTTCTAGTTTCATACCGTTGTGGTCAGAAAATATACTTGGTATTATTTCAATCTTCTTAAATTTATGGAGACTTGTTTTGTGGCCTAATATGTGATCAATCCTGGAGAATGTTCCATGTGCATTTGAAAAGAACGTGTATTCTTCGGTTTTTGGATGAAATGCTCTGTATATATCTACTAGGTCCATCTGTTCTAGTGTGTCGTTTAAGGCCAATGTTTCCTTATTGATCTTCTGTTTGGATGATCTATCCATTGGTGTAAGTGGAGTGTTATAGTCCTCTACTATTATTGTGTTACTGTCTATTTCTGTTTTTATGTCTGTTAATAATTGCTTTATATATTTAGGTGCACCTACATTGGGTGCATAGATATTTACAAGTATTATATCCTCTTGTTGGATTGTTCCCTTGATCATTATGTAATGCCCTTCTTTGTCTCTTTTTACAGTTTTTGTTTTAAAGTCTATTTTGTCTGATATGAGTACTGCTACCCCAGCTTTCTTTTCATTGCCATTTGCGTGGAGTATCTTTTTCCATCCCTTCACTTTCAGTTTGTGAGTGTCTTTAGGTCTGAAGTGTGTCTCTTGTATGCAGCATATATATGGGTCTTGTTTTTTTATCCAGTCAGCCACCCTATGCCTTTTAATTGGAGCATTTAGTCCATTGACATTTAAAGTAGCTATTGCTAAGTATGTACTTACTGCCATTTTTTAACTTTTTTTTTCTCAGTGTTTTAGTAGTCCTTCTCTGTTCCTTTCTTCTTCTATACAGAATTGATGGTCTCTTTATTTTGACCTCTGTCTGAAAGCTCTACTCTTTAACTCCCCTCCTCCCTCCTTTTATGTTTTTGATATCATATCTAACCTCTTTTTTGTGCATTTGTATCCATTACGTTTTTACTATGGAAATAGATAATTTTTCCTATTTGTGGTCTTCTCTTTTTCCCTTAAATCAGTCCCTTTAACATTTCTTGTAGCACTGGTTTCTTGGTAACAAACTCCTTTAATTTTTGCTTGTCTGGGAAATTTTTGATCTCTCCTTCCATTTTGAATGATAACCTTGCTGGGTAGAGTATTCTTGGCTGTAAGTTTTTTCCTTTTAGCACTTTAAATATATCGTGCTACTCTCTTCTAGCCTGTAAGGTTTCTGCTGAGAAGTCAGCTGATAGCCTTATGGGGTTTCCTTTGTATGTAACTTAACTTTCTCTTGCGGCTTTTAGGATTCTCTCTTTATCTTTAATTCTGGAAATTTGATTATGATGTGTCTTGGTGTGGGCCTCTTTGAGTTTATCTTGTTTGGGGCTCTCTGCGCTTCCTGTACCTGGATGTCTGTTTTCTTCCTTAGGTTAGGGAAGTTTTCATCTATTATTTCTTGAAATAGATCTCTGTCCCTTTGTCTCACTCTTCTCCTTCCAGGACACCTATAACACGGGTGTTAGTGTGCTTGATGTTGTCCCAGATGTCCCTTAGACTGTCCTCACTCTTTTTAATTCTTTTCTCTTTTACCTGTTCAGCTTGGGTAATTTCTTCTAGTCTTTCGTCCAGTTCACAGATCCGTTCTTCTGTATCCTCTACTCTGCTTTTGAGTCCCTCTAGTGAAATTTTCATTTCCAGTATTGTATTCTTCATTTCTGATTGGTTCTTTTTTATATCTTACATTTCTTTGTTGACATTCTCACTGAGATCATCCATTCTTCTCCCCAGATCAGTGAGCATCCTTGACACTTTGTTTGAACTCTCTGTCAGGTAGGTTGCTCATTTCAGTTTCACTTATTTCCTTTTCTGGGGTTTTGTCCTGTTCCCTTACTTGGAATGTATTCCTTTGCCTCCTCATTTTGCCTCTTTCCCTGTGCTTATGTCTATCTATTAGGTAGGTCAGCTGTGTCTCCTGCTCTTGGATAGGTGACTTTATGTAAGTGATGGCTGAGGAGGCCTGCAGTGTGCTTCCCTCAGTTCTCAATGTTCCAGGGGTGATCCCTCTGTGGGCTATGTGTGTCCTTCTGTTGTGGCCTGTTTGCTCTCCCTGTAGGCACCCAGGGAGGCCGAGTTATGCTCCTGGCCAGCTGTTGTAATGCTCAGCTGCTTGTAGTTGTTGTGGACCCTTCAGTCTCTTTATCAGGTGTGGGAAGCCCCAGCACAGTTGGCTGCAAGTTCTAATACCACATTTGTGTTGCAGTATTTCTTTTAAGTGAGTAGGCCCCCAGCATGCCAGGTTGTTAGGCTCAGGGCCTTACACTTGCTATAAGCCTCCAGCCTTTAGGTCTCTTGTCTGCTCTCTGAGGATTGCAGCTGGGTGGGGCTGGCCTCAGGCACAGGAGCACCCAATTGTTTCAGGCTTTGGAAGGTGGGGCAAACCCCCTATGTGGGTCTTTGAGAGGCACAAGTCTTCTGTAGCTGACAAGCCCTGCCGCCCACAGGTCCACACACACGGTCAACACAGTCCTGCCCCTTGTGCGTGCCCCAACCTCTTGAAGCTGACCCAGTCTCTCCACTGTGGGAGCCCCACACACTCCACCACCACCCCACTCTCTCCACCCGTTCCTTGTGCACGTCCTGCCCCACTGAAGTCAGCTCAGTTGCCAGGCAGCAGAGAGTCCAGTCACCAATCTATGCAGGCCCACAAGTTGCCTGAGGGCTTGTTGTTGGGTGGGGCCAGTCTCTAGGGTGCACTGCCTGCCCTGGCTTAGCTGGATTAAATTGGTGCTCTAGGGGGTGGGGTAGACCCTGGGCTAGCAGGCCTCAGGGAGAACTCCAATGGTGTCTGTGTCAGCATGCCCATACCAGGCCACAACAATGGCCACCGCCAATGTCCCAGTCCCTGGAGAGGTCTCACCCCTCACCGAGATGCACTCAGGGCCTATTAGGTGAGTCTCTTTTCACCACAGCACTGTGCACCTTTCTTTCTGGTGATTTTAGATTGCTTTCTGAAACGAGTGAGTTTGTGTGTGGGCCCTTTAAGAGCCAGTTTTAATTTCTTTGTGAACCAGCTTTTCTGGGGGTACTCCCCAATGTTTCAGTAGCAGGCAAAGTCAGACATTATGCCACTCATCTCGATTGTGCTGGGTCCACAAAATGCCTACAGCGGGGGTGCTCCCCGGCTCAGGGTCCCACTCCTCCAGGGAGGCTGCGTACCTGTGGGCTGCTCCCGGGCAGCCGTGAAGCACTGCGGCTTGTGAAGGCGGCGTTTTTCCTCTCCAGAATGGAGTTTCTGCCTCTTCCACCTCAATTAGGATTGTCCGTTGTTGCACGAGTTTCTCTTATCCAGTTTTCAGTTCTGTCTCGGGTAGTTTTTCCATGAGTAATTGTAAATTGGCTGTGTCTACGGGAGGAAGTGAGTTCAGAGTCTGTCTACGCCGCCATCTTGACTTCCTCCTATATTGCCCTTTCTAATGGAGTTCTATAATTCTTCTAGAATTGCCACATTTTAAAAAAATCTTAGTTCTCTCTCTGCTCTTCTACCTGCGTCATTTCTAGGTTTCCATCTTTGAGCTCACTAATTTTTTCTTACATATGGTGCTCTGTTTCCAATGCTTTCTAATGCATTCTTCATCTCATTTATTGTGTTGTTCATCTCCAGAATTTGTTTGGGTGTTTTTTTAGAGTTTCAATCTCTTTGGTAAACTATTCCTTCTGTTTATTGATTTTATTGCTGAGCTCATTGAACTGCCTTTCTGAGTTTTCTTGTAGCTCATTGAGTTTCTTCATGACAGCTATTTTGAATTTTTTATCAGTTAGATCACAATCTTCCTTGACTTTATGTTTGGTTTCTGGAGAATTGTTATTTTCTTTTTGTGATGCCATGTTACCATGGCTTTTCATGATGCTTGCTGAGTTATGCCTCTGCTGGTGCATTTTTCGTAGCAAACGCTTTTCTATTTAGGTATAGCTTGTTTGTTTTGATTCAAACTTTTTAACTAGTTGGAGATTAGAAGCCTCTCTTTTGTTTTTCAGTAAGTGGCTCTATAGCGGTAGTTTTTGGTTTCTCTTACCTGAGCTGCCTCAGGCTTTATTTGAGGATCTGCACAATTCACACTCCACTGCCCCTCTTCAGGGTGTCAGTACTCTTGTTGTCACTGCCTGTGCCTCTGAGGTCACTGATGCCTTGCTGTTGCTGGTGTCCCTGCGGTCAGTTGCTGGCTTCGCTGCTGGGGTACAGGGATGGCTGACACCTCTGCCACATCCAGGATCGCCTGGGTCAGAAGCTTCACTGCCATGGTCAGGGGAGGGTGAGGGTAAGGAGGGAGCTGGGTTTGCAGGGCATCACCTCTGCTGTTGTCGGTTACGTTGTGGCCGCAGGTGCCACTGCGGTTGGGATGTTGGAGTTGTGTGCATGCCTCCACTGCTGCTGTGAGGCTTTCAACCTTGGCTGGGGGTCCAGGATTATAGGGCTCTGCCCCTGCTGCTGCTCTGTCCCTGGTGGCCATAGGTGCCACCGTGCCTGGCTGGCCAGGGTCATATGTGTGACTCCACTGCTATCCTCCATGTTCTTTAGGGCTGGGGGTGGCTGGCTCAGCCACTGTGGCCAGAGGTCCAGGGTCCTGGGCACCACCTCTGCTGTTCCTCCATTTTACCTCCTTTATGTGCTCCAGTCTACCCACTGTCATATGTACTGATGTGTGGATCTCTCCATCATCCTGGCGTGTTGGGCAATGTAGCTTTTGTTGGGTTATGGATATTTTACTCGCTGTAGATTGAAGGAGAGAGACAAAGGGATCCTCTCATGCTGCCATGATGATGGTGTCTCCCTAGGACTTACTGTTTTTGTTTGTATTAAAATATTCTTTGTTACTTTGCATGCTTTGATAACATTACTTGGTCAAGTGTCTCCAATTAATCAATCCTAGATGGAAGAGGTTTTATAAGTTTTACTGTTGTTCCTTTGTTTCCCTGTATTGTGCTATTTCTCTCAAAACCTAACATTTGGAAATCTAAACTGAAAAACAGAAATTACAGATTCATATTACTTTTTAAAAGGGAAATGTTGATAGTCCAGAGTATAGTATGGAATAGTAGAGAAGGTGAGCTTTAGAGTAAGGTTCAAATTTGAATTCCAGCTTCCCAAAGCTCTATCTGATCTTAGCTGAGATGCTAAACCTAAGGAGCCTCAGGTTTCTGAAATGTAAAATGGGAATAATTATACCCATTTCATAATATTGTTATAACGGAGACATGTCTTCTTGTTCATCTGTATATCCTCATCATGTACCACAGTGCCTGGCTAAAGGAATGCTGAATAAATAGGAAGGAAAGTGCTTGGTGCATTCTAGGGAATAAGTCACTATTAGTATGTGTGTGACTTGGAATCAGGGTTAAGAAAAACTTAAATCTACATCTTACAATTGTTCATCACACATAATGCAATCATGCATATTTTTGGGGTCATTTAATAAGTTTTCTTCCTGTTTTAGACGGATAAACATCTAGGTAGAAACTCACTGAAGAAGAAAACTAATTTATTGAAACTGAATTTATTTCCTCTAATTCAGAGTTAATAAAATACAGAGAAAAACTGGACTCAAATTTATCTTTGTACTAATGTATAAAAATTTGTCAAGACAACTCATAATTTAAAAAATCAAATGGACAGTGACATAGCACTTCACATCCATTAGGATAGCTACTATAAAAATGCAATAATAAGTGTTGGTGAGGATGTGGAGAAACCTTACATACTGCTGATGGGAATGTAAAATTGTGCAGCTGCTATGGAAAATAGTTTGTGGGTTCCTCAAAAAATTAGATATTGAATTATAGTGTGATCCAGCAATTCCACATCTGAGTTGATACCCAAAATAATTGAAATCAGGAACTTGACCAGATATTTGTACACCCATGTTCATAGCAGCATTATTCACATTAGCCAAAAGGTGGAAGCAACTCAGGTGTCCATCAATGAATGAATGGATAAACAAAATGCAGTATATACATACAATAGAGTATTATTCAGCCTTAGAAAGGAAGAAAATTCTGACATATGGTACCACAAGGATTTGAACCTTGAAGACATTATGCTAAGTGAATTGAGCCAGTCACGAAAAGACAAATACTGTATAATTCCACTTATATGAGGTACCTAGAGTAGTGAAATTTAAAGGAACACAAAGTAGAATGTGGTGGTAGTGAGGAGAAGGGCAAAGAGGAAGTTGTTATTTAATGAGTATAGCATTTTAGTTTTGCAAGATGAACAGTTCTGGAGATTGGTTGCACAACAGTGTGAGTATACTTAACACTACTGAACTGTACACTTAAAATAGTTAAGATGGTTAATTTTTTGTTATGTCTGTTTAACCACAATTTTAAAAAAATCAAATGGGAATGTTAAGTCTATCCAAAATGGAAAAAAATTGATACGTTGCTTTTAGAAGGTAATTTGGGAATTCATATTAAAGAAAAAATCATATCCACATGCTTTGATTCTTTAATATGCTCCTGGGTATTTTTCCTTAGGAATGTATTCTGAAAAGAAGAAAAAAGTGATAAGCACAGAAATGATTATATTAAAGTTATTTATAAATTTGAAAATATGGATAAAATCTACTTGTCCAACAAGTGGGGATGCAAAATAAATTGTTATGTATTGACCTGTTGGATTGCAGCCTTTTAAAACAATATATAAAAATTATATGTGTAAATAGGTAAGGATCACAGGGAAACACAGGAGAAGAAACATCAAGGTGGTTAGATTTTCAGGTGCATTAATTTTTAAAAGTCTCGTTTTAATATCATTTCTACAAAAGTTTTAAAACCCATTTAGTCAACAGCTATTTTTATATTTTGAAATCTGTATGCTAGTTATAAATTATTCTTACCTATTTGTGAAACATGTTTACCACACCCTGTACTTGACAATGCTTTGTAAACCTCTAGTGTGGATTCTATAGATATTAAGAGTGTAATAAAATAATTTATTTTTTAAATATAGCAATAAATTTGGAGTCTAAAGACCTGGGCATGAATTTGGATACTGCTTTTTTTCAGATTTTACTTGGGCATGCCACATAATTTCTCTGAACTTCAGGTCGAAGGTTTTCAGTCTAATGAGCACTTACTCTGAAGTAGGCACTGGGCTAAATGTTTTACATGAATTGTGTCATTTAATCCTTCCAACAAACCTATGTGATAGAGACCTCTATTAATCCCCTTTCCACAAATGAAGAAACAGGAGCTTACATAGGTAACTCAGACTTCTAGTTTCAGCTCTAACAAGTAAAAGCTTTGAAGTCATCACTTCTGTCACCATAAACTGGGAGAAACCCTTGGTAATTCTGGCAAATTGCTGAGGCTGTGTGGACTACCATAAGCATGAGACACTCCCTGGGAGCCTGCCGTCTTAGGAGGTTCCTCACACTTTCTTGGGTTTTACTTCCAGGAAACCCACCAGGTTATCTGGTAAAGAGCCAAGAAAGACTCCCTTGTTGCTGTAAGAGGAAGTGGGGGAAAGTACCCATTTTGAAGTCTCAGAGCATTCTCCATAATAAAGACCTACTCTCCAGGGGGAAAAGACTCCACCAGAGCTTTATTTTACCTATCTACATTTAGCCAACTTCAGTTCCTTGATAGTCCTGTCTCATCTAAGTAAGGGGGGTGAGAAGTTAAAAAACATGTGAAGGTCACAGCCCAGAGATCCAGGTCCACTAAAAGGCTGAAATTTAATCATGAGATTATAGAATGCTCTTCACCCGCACCGTACCACCACATCACAGGGCTCTGGTACAACAACAGTGGATTACAGCTGAAAGGTGTGCAAGGTGCAGACTCTACTCAAGGAGGAGTTTTTAGAGGAATCTGGCACCTAGAGCTACAGCAAACATTAAACTCAGCCTGACTCCTGGCCAAATTGACATAAAACCTCACACTAATGACCTTCTATCTGAGCTCCTATTGCCTGCTTCATCATGTCTGGCGTTCAAGTAAAATTACACGACATGCTAAAAGGCAAAAGAAACAATCTGAAGATAAAGCAAGCATCAGAACCAGACTCATATATGATGCATGTTTTGGAATTATCAGAGAATTTAAAAGAACTGTGATAAATATGTTCAGGGCTCTAATGAAAAAAGTAGATAACATGCAAAGATGGGTAGTGTAAGCAGAGAGATGGAAACTCCAAAAAAGAATCAAAAAGAAATGTTAGGAATCAAAGGCACTGTTATGGAAATGAAGAGTGCCTTTGATGGGCCCGTCAGTAGACTGAACATGACTGAGGAAAGAATCATTGAACTTGAAGATGACATCAATAGAAACTTCCCAAACTGGAATGAAAAGAGAAAAAAGAATGAAAAGAAAAGAGCATCCAAGAACTGTCAGACAATTTTAAAAGGTGTAAAATACACATAATTAGAATACCAGAAGGAAAATAATGAAAGAATGGAGCAGAAGACATTTGAAGTAATAATGGCCAAGAATTTTCCAAAATTAATGACAGACACCAAAGCAGATCCAGGAAGCTAAGAGAACACCAAGTAGGATAAATAGCAAAAAGTCTATGCCCAGGCATATCATATTCAAACTGCAGAAAAGCCAGCAAAAGAAAGTCTTGAAAGAAGCCAGAGGAAAAGAATTACCTGACCTAGATCTCTTGTCAGAAACCATGTAAACCAGGAGAGAGTGGAGTGAAATATTTAGTGTTGAAAGAAGAGTAATAAGTTACCAAGATTACATAGTGAAGTGGTGAAGCATTCAAATCTGACTCCAAATCCAATGTTCTTAGCCTCTGTGTCTCACATAGAGAAGTCAAGTGGAAATTTATATGAGGAAGAAAATAAAATTCACCCATGATCTCATTATCTAGAGCAGTAGTTCTCAACTTGAGTGTGCATCAGAATCACCTGGAGGGCTTGTTTTTTTTTTTTTTTTTTGAGGTGTGCCCTATTTAACATTAACTTTTTTTTAAATTAATTAATTAATTAATTTATTTCCCCCAAAGCCCCAGTAGATAGTTGTATGTCATAGCTGCACATCCTTCTAGTTGCTGTGGGCTTGTTAACACATAAATTGTTGGGACCCGTGCCCAGAGTTCCTGAACCAGTAGGCGTGGTGTGGGGATCTGAGAATTTGGATTTCCAACAAGTTACCATAGGATGAGGATGCTATTAAAAACCCTTGATCTAGGGGCTGGCCCGGTGGTGTAGTGGTTAAGTGCTCGAGATCTGCTGTGGCGTCCTGAGGTTCGGATCCTAGGCACACAGCGACGCATCGCTTGTCAAGCCACGCTGTGGTGGCGTCCTATGCAAAGTGGAGGAAGATGGGCATGGATGTTAGTGCAGGGCCAGTCTTCCTCAGCAAAAAAGAGGATTGGCGACAGATGTTAGCTCAGGGCTAATTTTCCTCACAAACAGAAAACAACAACAACAAAAAACACCATTGATCTAGACTCTGGAGTAACATTTGCCATCTTGATGTATTTCCTTACAAATTTTTTCTAGGCAGATTTATATTTGTTTAGTTTTGTAGACTTCAGATTATATTGTATATAGTTTTATATCCAGCTTTTTCAGTTACTATTATAAGCACTTTTTTATGCCATAAGTATTTCTCAAAAACATCACTTATAATAGCTGCATTCATTATATTTATGGAATATATTTAAACTTTTCCAGACTGTTGAATGTTTAGATTGTTCCATATTTTCTGTTATAAATAATGCTGCAATAAATGTTCCTATACAAGGATCTTTTAACACAGCTTTTTTTATTGATATTGTAATAGTTTATACATTGTGAGTTTCCAGTTGTATATTATCATTTGTCAGTCACCATATAAATGTGCCCCTTAACCCCTTGTGCCCACCTGCCAACTCCTCCCTGGGAACCACCAAACTGTTCTCTCTGTCCGTGTGTTAGTTTATATTCCACATATGAGTGAAGTCATACAGTGTTTGTGTTTGTCTGGCTTATTTCACTTAACATAATACCCTCCAGGTCCACCCATGTTGTTGCAAATGGGATGATTTTGTCTTTTTTTATGGCTGAGTAATATTCCATTGTATATATATACCACATCTTCTTTGTCCAATCATCAGTTGAGGGACATTTATGTTGCCTCTACTTCTTGGCTATAGTGAATAATGCTGCAATGAACATAGGGGTGCATAAGCCTCTTTGGATTATTGATTTCAAGTTCTTTGGATAAATACCCAGAAGTGGGATAGCTGGATCATAAGATATTTCTATTTTTAATTTTTTGAGGACTCTCCATACTGTTTTCCATAGAGGCTGTGCCAGTTTGCATTCCCAACAGCAGTGAATGAGGGTTCCCTTTTCTCTACAACCTCTCCAACATTTGTTATATTTTGTCTTGGTGATTATAGCCATTCTAACGAGTGTAAAGGATATCTTAGTGTAGTTTTGCTTTGCATTTCCCTGGTGATTAGTGATGTTGAACATCTTTTCATATGCATATTGGTCATCTGTATATCTTCCTTCAAAAAATGTTTGTTCATATCCTCTGCCCATTTTTTTGATCGGGTTATTTGTTTTTTTGTTGTTCAGTTGTGTGAGTTCTTTATATATTATGGAGATTAACCCCTTATGGGATATATGATTTGCAAATATCTTCTCCCAGCTGGTAGATTGTCTTTTCATTTTGATCCTGGCTTCCTTTGCCTTGCAGAAAATGTTTAGTCTGATGAGGTCCCACTTGTTTATTTTTTCTTTTGTTTCCCTTATCTGAGTAGACATGGAATTCGAAAAGATCCCTCTAAGACCAATGTCAAAGAGTCTTCTGCCTATATTTTCTTCTAGGAGTTTTATTGTTTCAGGTCTTACTTTCAAGTCTTTGATCTACTTTGAGTTAATTTTTGTGTATGGCAAAAGATAATGGTCTACTTTCATTCTTTTGCATGTGGCTGTCCAGTTTTCCCAGCACCATTTATTGAAGAGACTTTCCTTTCTCCTTTCTATGTTCTTAGCTCCTTTGTCAAAGATTAGCTGATGTGTGGTTTTATTTCTGGACTTCAATTGTGTTCCATTGATTTGTATGTTTTGACCCAGTTTTGATCCCCACTGTCTACCCCCTTTGGAAAAATGATTTCATTTAATCTCATCCCTGTTGGATCTTACTGGTTATTAACAAGATAATCTAATTTCCAAATTCAGTGAGTACATTATTGTGATCCTTTTGTACTAATTACATTAATTCCTTTTCAATTTTTTTTATTTAAGACATATAATTGCCAATCAGAGTTTATGATCAATTTAAGATACATATGTGCTTATTGTTTAACTATCCTATTACAGCGGAAACTCCATGAAGTCAGAGACTTTGTTTCATTTCTTACTAAATCCCTGGAATGTAGAACAATATGTAGGATATAGTAGTTTCTCTGTAAATACTTGTTGAATGAATGCATGACCCAGGAGTAACACATTGAGTAAAGAGATTTAATGTTACCGTGCATGGTCTTATTGTGAGTAATGTGTTTTTCTGTTAACCTTTTACAAATATTGGAAAAGCTCAGAGCTAGTCCCATTAAATTCGCAGAGGCACTCAGATTGGAAATCACATATTTAATCCAACCTCATCATTTAAAAAACTAGAATGGCACTTCATCATGGTGGTTGAACACACATGTTTATTTTTACCCTTCCTGAAACCCCACTAAAATGACAGTAAAGGAATAAAAAAAGGCATAGACCTACAAGGATAAAGAGAATAGGAGAGGAGGTAATCGTGGTTCATAAAAAGGCATTAGGAAAGGAGATAATAAATTATTAAATGGATGGAAGAGTGGCAACTAGCCTAGCAGAACCAAAGAGAATAAACATAAGCCTGTGGAGGAGGGATCCAAAAAGAAACAAAGCAAGTGGAGCTGTAAAACCCTGGAAAGGCTGAAGATTGGAGGCAGCAGCCATCTCTGAAGGCATGTGTGTGGAGTGAGGCTAAATGCAGAAGGTTTGGATGAAGGCCAAGAGGTTGCATCTCCCGTCCCCTAGAGTAACCAGGCAATCATTTCCCTTCCATCTAAGCAGAAGATTGGAGATTTATTCTCTGAAGACTTTAAATCAGAGAGACTTGGGATTTAAGAATACCTGGCATAATTGATGGTAGGGGGCAATGTGCTATAATTACTATTACCATTTTTGATATAATAGCTGAAACATTATTCAAATTTGTGTGAAATTCAATATTATCACCTAGATTAAATATTCTGAGTAGGAACCAAGATAATGAACCTGAAAAGTGGTAGTATGTCTAATAAGATGTCTAAGAGATGGAGATTTGAAATTCCCTTATTTAAGATCCACATTAGTAATGAGGAAGAGGAGCTATGTACCTCTTTAATTGGTTAGTAGAATTGCATTGGTAACAAATTATAAAATAGTATAAGCACTAAGAGCTTCAAAAGAAAAATGAAAAGGAATTCAGAGATTAAAAAACTTCAGGTAAGATCAGTACATAAAATGGAATTTCAGATGAAACTACAATATAATGAAATGAGAAACTGTCTCAAATGTGACCTCAATTTCAATGACTTTCAACTCCATTACACTTCAGCCACCCACTTCCATGGCCAAAGTGAGGATTGCCATCGTCTAGAGTTGTGCCACCTCTGAAATCTTAAATTCAGATATTTCATGCTTATTCAATATTGATGATTTAAAAATAATTTTGTAAAATAATTTTGTGAAGAAATTCAAACTTTGTAAAATAATTTCGAAGTTACAGAAAAATTCCAAGAATAGTACAGAGAACTCCCACATTTCCTTTACCCAAATTCACTAATTTCAACATTTTGTCACATTTTTATCATTCTCACTCTCTCATATATATAATACATGTTGTATTATACAATATATATTATATACATATATACATAATTATATTACATATAACACTTTATTTTTTTTATTTGAAACATTTGGAAGTGTGTTACATAAGATTGTGCCGCTTTATCCCTTAACACTTTGGTGTGTATTTCCTAGGAACAAAGATAGTCTTAAGTAAAATCTCTGTGAAGTTTACCTAATATTTTTATCTAATTCTACAGTCCATATTCCAGTTTGCCAGTTGTCCCAGCAATAACGCCTTGTATAACATTTCCCCCCTCATAGGTTTCATCCAGGGTCACAGGTTACATTTTTTTGTCTGTCTCTTTAGTCTCCTTTCATCTAGAGCAGTACCTTAGTCTTTCTTTGTCTATCCTGACATTGATCAACATTGGTTCAAAAAGGATTTGGGTCATCTGCAGAAATTCATGATCTCCTCATGTCTCTAATCCTCTCACCTCCCCATTCACTCTGCAAACTTTTTCACTTATATGGCAGAGAAAATACAAGCCATAAAATAGAAACTCCCTCAATTTCCTGACACATACACATTTATCTGTATCTACTGGGTTATTGCAAAAGCCTCCTAAGTGGTTTTCTTGTTTTCATTTACCATGCTGAAAATCTGGTTGTCTGGTTATGAGTTCTCTCCCTAAAACCCTTTAAGGTTTTCCCATTGCCTTAGGGCATCCTAAACTCTCTAACAGAGCAGACTAGGATGTTTTGTTTCTCCAGGTTTTTTCTGATCACATGTCAGATACCACCATCCATGCATTCTACACTTCATCATAATGAACTATTTATTTGTTGTTCCCATAATGAAAATGCTAGGCCTGTGCACATATTGTTTCCTCATCACTGGCTTCATTTAATAAATTGTATTGCTTAGTGGTTAAGAACATGAAATCTATAGTAAATCCTTATGGATTCAAATTCCAGCTTTGCCACTTAAGAGCTGAGTAACTTTAGGCTAGGTACCTAACTTTTCTAATTTCTCCACACGTCAAATGAGGAGTATAGTAGAACCTACCTCATATGGTGGTAAAGTATGTAGCAGAGAGCTTCACATGTAGTAAGAGCTCTAGAAATGTTATCAACTATTACTTGTGGTGGCAGGCACTGTGCTGGACATTGGGGGAAAAAACAGATTTGGGCCTTGCCCTCTTAGAGATTATATTATCGTAGAGGAGACAACCATAAATACATAATTATTTAACTACATTTGGGAAAAGTTCAAAAAAGTTCAAGGTTCCAGAAAAGGGACACTTGACAATTTTTTCTCACTTCAGGGGCTTTGAATGTGGCCTTTCCTATGCTGAAAATTGACCAGTTTTCAGCAAAAGGAACTGCAAATTCTAAAGCCTGAAGCAGTAAAGGAGCGTGGCTTAGGGACATTTAATGAGGGCCAGTGTAGCTGGCATGGAGAGATGAGGGTGGGGAAGAGAGGTGTGAAATCAGGTTTGTAAAGTAGGCAGAGGCCAGGCCTATTTGATATCCAGGGCAGGGGGCTGACTTCTAGCCAAGAGCAAGAGGAAAGCCATTGAAGCATTTTAATCAGAGAGATAATACAGTTTGGTTTATGTTTTTAAATGGTCACTTGCCTACTGTGGCCGATTGGAGCAGGGCAAGAGCAGGTGATGATGGTGGCACTAGGCACTACTGGACTACATGACAGCAGAGGAAATGACTGAGAAGGTTTTAGAGTCTAGAGATTCTAAATTTCTTTGTGACTGGATGTTGGGATTTGGAGGAGAGGATTAAGGGTGAATTAACACCTCTCCATTTCAGCTTCTGCCTCTTCCTTCTGATCTCTACCTAAGTCCCACCCTCAAGACTGAGGTGGCTGCCACTCTTGTGCTTCTATAGTGCCATCTACATACCTCACTGGATTTTAGCACATTTACTGTTACAGTTTACTGTAGCTGGTTTGTTTTCCTTTTTAAATTAGAATGTATTTTTAGTACAGGATTGATAAATGAAAGCACACATTAACATAAAGCTAGATGAGGAGTGAATACAGTGTTTCATTTTTAAGCCAAGTGTTTTGGTGGTATATTGTCTTTTGATCAAGTTGTTTATAAAATAAGAATTCATTAAGAACTACTCCCTCCCTCTCCCACCCCCCAAAAAAAGACAAGAATTGGGTTCTTGACTTTTTTTTTTAACAGCATATCTCTGGAATAGGTATTGGCATTACTTGGGTCAAACAGAACAATAGCATTATTTGTTCTTCCAGTTAATTAACATGGAGGGCATTTCTTTGCCTTCTTTGTTGTGTGTTTTGTCGGGGAAGAGGGAGAACCCCCCTTCGCCCTTTCTCTTAAGGTTCTTCTGGCTGGCCAAATAATTAAAAGACAGGTTAGCAGGAGAAAATAATACCAAGTTTAATAACATGTATACATGGGAGAAACCAGGGAAACTGAGTTTCTCAACACAGTAGCAGAGATTCTTATCTTAAATACCATCTTCAGCCAAAGACAAAGGAGGATGTTGGGGGTGGGGGAAGTCAGTTACGGGAGATTACCAGAAGAGCACAGTAAACAAGAGTAAGGTTATTATCCAGATTTAAGGCCTCACCGTTCACGTTGATAAGTTTTTAGAGATGAGGTCATGCCCCCTCTTCCCAGTACAGAGAGGGAGAGACCTTTGCAAATGGAGATTTCCCTTACAAATGTAAATGTTTGGTAAACATAGCTTTGATAAGAATGGGTTTAGCAAGGATCCTTCCAGTCTGTCGATCAGTTAGTGGGCGGAAGGTCAAAGTGTCTTTCATAATATAATTGAAGTAAAGAGAAGTATTTTGAGGTGGCCAATTCTGATCTCCCACACTAGACATGTTTCATGTGACTATTAGGAATTTAATTACTCTCAATCAAATCTATATAACTTACTTTCCTGAGATACTAAGCAACTTTCCCAAGTTAGCAAAAATTAGGAATGATAATGGGTTACTTTTACTGAATATTATTATAGTTCAGGTGGTACCTTTCAAAACAACCTTGTGAGATAGTCATTCTTGATATTGTCCTTTTTACAGATGTGAAAACCTGAATACCTGAGCAGTTAAGTAACTTGTCAGAAAGCTGTGAGTGGTGGAGCTGATCTGCAGCCCAGGTAGTCTGGCCCTAGACCTGTGGTTAACCATTCCACTGTACTGCAACCTAGAAATGGTGGCAAAATTTGTTCAAAGTAAGATGTTAATAAAGTAATTTTTTATAATTAACTTAAGCCCATACTTTATTCAGATTTCCTTCATTTTTACCTAATGTCCTTTTTCTGTTCCAGGACGCCATCCAGGACACTACCTTACATTTATTGTCATGTCTCCTTGAGCTCCTCTTGGCTGTGACAGTTTTTCAGACTTTTCTTGCTTTTGATGAACACTTTGACGGTTTTGAGGATTATTTGTCAGCTATTTTGTAGAATGTCCCTCTATTGGAATGTGTAGGATGTTTTTCTTGCAGTTAGACTGGGGTTATGGGATTTGGGGAGGAAGACCACAGAGGTAAAGTGCCATTTCATCACATCATATCAAGAGTGCATACTATCAATATAGTCTGTATCACTGTTGATGTTTACCTGGCTCACCTGGCTGAGGTAGTGTTTGTCAGGTTTCTCCATTGTAAAATTACTCTTTTTTACCCCCTTTCCATACTGTACTCTTTGGAAGGAAGTCACTATTCATAGCCCACACTTAAGGAGGGGGGAGTTATGCTTTTCCTCCTTGAGGGCGGAAGATCTACATAAATTATTAGAATTCTTCTGCACAGGAGATTTCTCTCTTTTCTCTTATTTTTTTGCTTACTCATTCATTTATGTGAGTATGGACTCAGGACTCATGGATATTTATTTTATACTTTGGGTTATAAGCCAGTACTACTTTATTTATGTTGTTGCTCAAATTGTTCCAGCTTTGGCCATTGGGAGGGAGCTCTTTTAGTTGGCTCCTGTGTCCCTTTGATATAGCCCCATCAATGTAAGTTTGTGTTTATTTTTTCTTTTTGTTTAAAGCACTTCCTTACTTTCTGGCAACAATATACTCTGGGAACATCCTTTATATTTCTTGCCCCTGTCCTAGAATCAGCCATTTCTCCAAACAGCCATGGTTCTTTTCATTGGATAATGGTATTAGAAACCAAGATCTAGGGGCCAGCCTGGTGGCTTAGTGGTTAAGTTTGTGCACTCCACTTTGGGTGGCCCAGGGTTCACAGATTTGGATCCTGGGTGTGGACCTATGCACTGCTCATCAAGCCATGCTGTGCCAGCATCCCATATACAAAATAGAGGAATATGAGCACAGATGTTAGCTCAGGGCTAATCGTCCTCAGCAAAAAGAGGAGGTCAGGGCCGAGATTCACCAAAAAAAAAAAAAAAAGAAACCAAGATCTATGCTCACTGCTACTGTAGTGTTGTTGCTTCTAGGTGCTCCCAGCTGACAGAGCAAGGAAATATGTGTTCACACTAACCTGTATCTATACACATACCTATAAAGGTTTATATATGTAAACATCAGAATTTATATTATGCTGAACATGAGCTCATATTGATATCTCCAACTCTAATCCATTATTACATGGATCATTCTAACCTCCTACTATTGCTCATCTGTAAATTTCCACTCTGACAATGAGAAACCTGGCTCCTACCATACACTATCCATTTATTTTATTGTTCAGTTCCAGTATACATGTGTAGCAGTGTCAGAATTAACTCGTACCCCTATGGGAAACAACTTTATCAACTAGAGCACAGTGCTTACGTGCAGTTCCTTTTGTCTTTAGTCTTACAGATCCCATTTATTTCTAAAGTTACTTAGCATCTTTCCTCTTGCATGTCCTTCAGTGAGATTGTTTCATACATTTGTAATACAGTTTCTTTTGTCACAATCTGCATCCCATCCTGGGACTGCCTCAACCTCCTAAATGACTTTAAGTGGCATATATTAAGGTTCACTCTGTGTGTTATATAAAGGTCTATGGGTTTTGACAAATGCAATATCAAGTATCCATTGTTATAGTATCATACAGAATAGTTTCACCACTGTAAAAAATTCCATAATGTGTTCAACCTTCTCCCCTCCCTTTAAACCCCTGACAGCTACTGATCTTTTTCCTGCCTCTAGAGTTTTGATTTTCCAGAATGTCATATTATTGGAATCATATGGTATATAGCCTTTTCAGACTGGCTTCTTAGCAATATGCAAGGTCCTACATATCTTTGTGTGGTTTGATAGCTCATTTCTTTTTTATCACTGAATAATATTCCAGTGTATGGATGTACCACAGTTTATTTATCCATTCACCTATTGAAAGACATCTTGGTTCCTTCCAAGTTTTGACAATTATGAGTAAAGCTTCTGTAAACATTCAAGTGCAGGTTTTTGTGAAAACATGTTTTAAATTCATTTGGGTAAATATCAAGGAGTGTGATTGATGGATCATATATGACAAGACTGTGTTTGCCTTTTTTAAGAAACTGCCAAACTGTCTTCCAAAGTGGCTGTACCAATTTGCTTTCTCCCTAGCAATGAATGAGACTTCCTGTTGCTCCACATCTTTGTCAGCATTTGGTATTGTCAGTTTTTTGGATTTTAGCCATTCTAATAGATGAGTAGTGGTATCTCATTGTTTCTAATTTTCAATTCTTTAATGACATATGATGTTGAGCATCTTTCCATATGCTTATTTGCTATCTATATATCTTCTTTGGTGAGGTATCTGTTCCAAACTTTTGCCCATTTTAGCCTCAGCTTTATTGAAATATAATTGGCAAATAAAATTATATTTAAAGTATACACTGAGATGATTTGATGTATTTATACATTGTGAAAGGATTTCTTCCATCTAGTCAATTAACATATCAATCACTTCACATATTTTATATGTTTTTTTAATATATAATATATATATGTGTGTGTGTGTGTGTCAGAATGCCCATTTTAAAACTTGGGTTTTTTTCTTTTTCTTGAGTTAATAAAGTAATCTTTAATGGACAATTTATTTTTTGGTATTAGTCTTTTTGATTATTATTCTGGTTACATTTATTGAGAGCTTGTTTACTATGAGCCAACTTGATGCTAATCTCTTTGCATACATTATTACATTTAATCTTCATAACAACTCTTTGAGGTATTATTCTCACTTTATAGATGAAGAAATAGGCTAATAGGAGGCAGGGTCTGTTTCATCAAATATGTGGTTAGTAATAGGCAGGGCTTGTTATGCTGATACCTGCTATTTTAAATTTTTATATTAATGCTCCAAATTTCTGGAAAATCATGTAAACATCTTGACATTTACCTAAAATCAGCAAACAAGTATCCACAAGGAAACTACTTTTGCTTGTCATTCAGTACCTTCAAGTCATTTTCATGTGGCTGTTAAAAGAAAGACATTAAAAGACATTAAAGAAAGCTATGAAAATTGACTCTCTGGACTGATTAATTCAAGAAAAAATCAGTTGGTTTTTATAAATGGCCTTTTACACTTTGTGACTTTGTATGTTTCAAACCACACCAAAAAACAGAGATAGGAATAGCTGATGGGGAGCTGAAAACTACAATAAGCTTTCTTGTAAACCATAAAATGCAGTTGACAGACATCTTTTTATAGATATGTCTGTGATTACACAATATTTTTGGGCTAGAAAATTTTTTCATCAGGGAAAACCTTTCCTTAAAATTTATGAAAGCTGTTTACAGTAAAATAGCAAACTATGACAAGATAGAAAGCTATCCAGCTCATTTTAAAGCTACGTTGGACCACATTTCCCTTAAAGTGTAGACAACAGCAGCAGTGGAACACATTAATTATATGCTTAGTAAGGAAAAGTTTTTTTTATACTACTTCTAAAATAATTTTTCAAACAATGAATTCTTTATAAAATTGAGAAAATGACAAATCTAGATGAGAGAGGGAAGGTAAAGGAAAAGTAATCTGATTTAGCAAAATTTGTTAAGCAACTAGGGTTTACAGAAATAAAGGAATGAATCTGACATAGTTCCTGTATTAATTAACTATTGCTATGCAACCAATTATTCCCAAACCTAGCAGCTGAAATCAACAAACACCTTTTATCTCACACAATTTCCAGATGTAGCTTTACTGTGTGATTCTGGCTCAGAGTCTCTCACAAGTCTGTGGCTCACTTACATGGCTGTTGGCAGGAGGCTGGAGGCCTCAATTCCTTGCTGGTTGTTGGCAAGAGGCCTCTGTATCTTGATACATGAGACTCTCCATATGCCACTTGAATGTCCTTACAACATGGCATATGACATCCACCAGAGTGAGTCATCCAAGAAATGGACAGAGAAACAGAGATCAAGACAGAAGCCACAATATCTCATATAACCTAATCTCAGAAGTGACATACCATTATTTTTGCCATATTCTATTGGTGACATAAACTAACACTGGTATAATATTGGAGGCAACTATACAATGGTGTGAATACCAAGAGGTGGGGATCACTGGGAATCATCTTGGAGGCTGGCTGCCCTAGTCTTCCCATGGGTCCCAAATGATTCACATCCCTCCCACATATAGAATTTACTCACCCTCTTCCAAGGCCCACTAAAGTCTCATCCCATTATAGCATCACCTTGAAGTCCAGAATGTCATATCTAAATCAAGCCCAGGTATGGATGATATTCCTTGACTGTAGTTAAGTACAGCTCCTTGAGTACAGTTTCTCTCCATCTGTAGACCTGTAAACTAAAGAGACAAGGTATTTGCCACTTACCGCCCAACATACAATGGTGGAATAGGTAAAGGATAACCTCCATAGACACTTCTATTCAAAAATGGTGAAAATAGGAGAGACACAGGAGTCAGGGGTCCATAAAATCCAGCTGGGCAAATGTTGGAAGGTTCCTACTATTGGTCTTACTGTTCAGAAATGATTCTAGGTGGCTTTTAGCTCAGCCCTCTGGGCTCTTGGTTCTACCGTCTGTGTCATCTCCCTTTTATGAGAGATAGTAAATGTTTTCAGCTAAGCAGTTTTCTAAACCTGTTTCCTGCCAATACAATTTTTGGAAATCCAAAGACTTTTTTCATTTTGTACTGTCTTTATCCCCTTTCAGTCCGAATTGGAGGTGTTTCTGCAAATACAATTCTCTTTAAATCTTCATGGGTCTCCTGTGAATCTTACTGTCTATTAGACAAAAGCCACATATACAAATTTATTTGAGGTAAGTTCTCTACCTTGGGCGTCTGCTGAGACAGCTGAGAGACATTAAGCTTCTTTTGGAGCTTTATTGTTTGATTGAAAGGATCTGTGGGACAGGCTCTTAAACTCATTAAAAGTTCTTTTGCTAGTTTGAATGGTACTCTGAGACACCGTATTTGATCTTCTTGAGGTCTTAACAAAGGATTTTACAGACACATAGTTGGTTTCATGTTTAGACTGTTTTCCTGGCAGTGCCCAAAATTTAATCTTTGCCCAGGAGCCATTTCTTATCTTAGCATCTGTTGCCATTCAGAGAGGCAGGGAATTTTCACAACTAGCAATTCCTAGCTCCTTTTTGTTTAACAGTCTTTCCTTTAGTTTATCTTCCTCCTCTTGCATTTTATATATTCAAAGAGAGCCAGGGAGCACCTTCAATACTTTTCCTAGAAATCCCTTTATCTAGACCACCTGGTCTAGATTCATTAGGCATGGGTTCTACTTTCCATGTTAATAGCAATGTTTTTGTGTGTGTGTGTGTGAGGAAGATTGGCCCTGAGCTAACATCTGCCAATCCTCTTTTTGCTGAGGAAGACTGGCCCTGGGCTAACATCCATGCCCATCTTCCTCTACTTCATATGGGATGCCGCCACAGCATGGCTCGACAAGCAGTGCATCGGTGTGTGCCTGGGATCCGAACCAGCGAGCCCTGGGCCGCCACAGCAGAGCGCGCGCTCTCAACCGCTTGCGCCGCCGGGCCAGCCCCTTAATAGCAATTTTTATACTATTCATGAAAAGGATCCCCTTTTGCAGTTTTCAATGTGATTTTCCTCACTTTCCTTTAAGCTCTAACCTATTACCTACTCAAAGGCTAGCACTGCCTGACTCAAAACCTCTCCCACATTTTTATGCATTTGTGATGGCAGCATCTCACTTTCAGACACCAAAATTCTGTATTATCTATTACTATTATCTATTTGTTACCTATTTTGTGGTAACAAATTACTCCAAAACTTAATGGCTTAAAATATTTTTTCTCTCATACAGTTTCTGAGGGACAAGAATCTGGGAGCAATTTAGCTGAGTGGTTCTTGTTCAGAGTCTCTTATTAGGTTGTAGTCAAGATGTTGGCTTGGGCTGGAGTATCTGCTTCCAAACCCACCCACTTGGTCATTGGTCATTCAGTTCCTCCCTGGCTGTAGGCCTTACTTGCTTACTACCTGGGGCTCTCCATAGGCTGCTTGAGTGCCCTCACAATATCCAGCTGACTTGCCCCAGAACTAGTGATGAAAGAGAGGAAGGGAGTGAGCGAGGATGAGAAAGAGAGAGTAAGAGAAAGAGAGAGACTAAGGTAAAAGCCTAATATTGGAAGTGACATACCATTACTTCTGCCATATTCTGTTGGTCACATGATCAGCCCTGGTATAATGTGAAAGGAGACTGTACATATGTGTGAAAACCAACAGGTGGGAATCATTGGGAGCCATCTGGAGGTTGTTTGCCATGTTTCTGCCTTTAAGAGTTTCATAGTCTAGTGAGCATTTATTAGTGCCTACAGGTTCTAAGCACTGTGTTAGATAGCCACATGTTGTTCCTTTGGTATTTACAATCCTGAAAGGAAATCCTACCCCAATTGAAGCTTAAAGATATCAAGTATCTTGTTCAAGAACTCACCAGAGAACATAGATTTGAACCTAAGTCTGGAAAAAAAAAACTTGGGAACCTAGGCCTTAGGTAAAAGAGTGGATAAATATTCCATAGGATTATTCTCTTTGTATTTAAATATGAATTTTATTCAGTATACTTATGTTCAGCAGTAGCTGTTTGACCTCTGTTTCATATGTGGACAGCTCTGGTCAATTATCTTTTGTTGTATTCCCTTCTCTATATAGCTCTGACCTTCTTTATCTGTCCTTTCTCAACCTCCTACTGACTTTCTTCTCACCACTTTCCATGGAGTCCTTTGGAGCCTCAGACTTATTCTAATGTAAATAAACTTCTTTACAAATACTCTTTTTATAGAACATCCCTCTCATCTCTTTTTCTTAACTTAATCATGGATTTCCTTCTGGAATACCATTTCTTTTGGGGCCATCTTGAGTAAAGACTATTCATTCTCTCCTGTCTTTTTGTCTTCAGGTAGTAAGTTGAATCAGCCCACTTCCAATTCCAAATTATTGCTCTTTCATTCTTATATAAAAATAAAAAATTCTTCTACATTTGAAATTTTTCCCATCTTATTCACTTTTTCTCTTAGTCACTGTCATTTATCAGTCTCCCTCTATCTTACTCTTTGTTAATCAAAGCCGTTGGCACTTTTTTATCAGTTTTCTGTCCATCCCAAATTTCACCATCATTCTGGGTGACCATTAAGTGACCATGTGGACCATGCATCCAACACACTAGTTTCATAATTTCTTGTTCTTTTCAACTTCAATGACCTTCACTTCCATTCCTTTTTCAACATCGTACTCTCATCCCTGTGAGACACTTTGAAATCTTTACTCTTTCATTCTATTAACTAACCACAATCTCCTAGATTTCCAGTGGTGCTGTGCTTCCATATGTATATATAAAATACTTACTATTGGATCTTATCAAGACCTCTAGTTTCCTTGATCCTTCTCTCCCCTCCTCCCTCCCAGTTTATCAATCAAACACAATTGATTCTGGCTAATGTAAGTAGAAAAGCAATTTATTAGAAGATAGCAGGGAACTCACAAAATCAACAGGGAAGCTGGAGAACCAGCTTGGACAATGGGCAAGAAACAAAGAGGTTCAGCAGCCTGTACCACAGCTAAGGTGAGGCTACAAGGACAATCTGGTTAATGTGCCACTGCTGATACCAGTGCCTCTGCACCACTGCTACTAAATTCTTCCTGTTATTGCTTCTGCCATCCCCATAGGTGATTTAAAAATTGTCTCTATGTTTTTGTCTTACCTCCTTAAGATTCAAAGTCTTGTAAAAGAACATATGATTGACTGAGCCTAGGTCACGTACCTGTTCCTTTGCCACCAGAAAACTGGGAGACAGAAGATCTATCCTCTTTGGCTTACTTAATGAGAGAGAGGACATTATATTCTGCTAATATATACAACAGAGATTCCCTCCAAATAGGAAGAGTATTTGGATCTTGCATGCCAAAAAATCAAAGAAGGAAAAGGAGAGGAAGGGAAGGAAGGAAAGAAGGAGGAGGAGGTGAAATTGAAGGGGAAGGAAGAGAAAGAGCAGGAGGAAGAGGCACCCATGCATATCTATTGCTAACTCTGCTGGCTTGGGTAGAGAGAGAGGGAAATTTTCCTTAAAGCTGCCTGATCCAACTTCAACATCCTTATTCTCAGTAGATCTTGCTTTGTATTTCAAAAATGGTAGCCATCAGGCCTGAACTTCCCCAACTTATTGCCTCTACCTTTAAAAATATCTTCATCAACACTCTCCTTCCTACCTTGCTTTAGTTATTTTAGTAGAAGAGCTGTTCCTTCTTTTGTTCAAGGTTAATTTTCTCATTTGTTTTCACAATCTTATCCACTCTTGTCTTCTCCAGGACTTTCCTTCATTAATTAAGCCTTCCTTCTCTTTAGTTAAGATTATTTATCAATATCTCTTTTATGCCAAACATTGTTGAATGCTAGAGATATAAAGATGAGTTTGATATAGCTTCGAAGGACTTAGTATTTAGTGGGGAAGACAGACACAAATAATTGATTGTGGTGCCACAATTTAATCACAATCATGATTATTTGTGTAATTTAATATCTGATTGTCCATGAGAATGTCAGCACATCTGTTTGATTCTCCACTGTGTCTTCAGTGTCTTGTACATAGTAGGTGCTTAATAAATATTGCATGAATGAAGAGAGGTAAGCAAAGGGTGCTATGGAATCACAGAGGACATGTTCTTGGCCCAGCCTAGGGAATGAGAAAAGGAAAATTGGGAGTGTGGGTGGAGTCTTGTAGGGGGAGATTGCAGGAGCAACATCTTCAAGGTTTAGAAGTCAGCAGGAGAAAAATGAGGGGACAGTACCAGGCAGAGAGAGAAGCAGAAACTAAGGTAGGGAATGAAGAGGAGGTGGATGGTTTGAGCAGTTAGGGGGTTAAATAGATTTATTAACAATTAACATCTGAGTGTTTACACACATACTTAACATATGTTTACATACATATTCTAAGTATTTTATATACATTTTCTCGTTTAATAGTTAATAATGTTCTGTGAGTAAGGTATTATTCCCATTTTATCAAAGAAAAATATCTTCAATGCTTAGGGAAACTAAATACCTTGTCCAAGGTCACTTAGCCCATAAAGGTTAGAGCAGGGATTTGTTTGGGGTTCTTTCTGGTTGCAAAGCCTGGTGTTCTTTAAAACTACCCTGTTATACTAAGCCTCTGGGGTACTTTGTAAAAATACAGATTCCTGGCCTTACTCAGGATACTGGATCAGAATTTCCAGGGGCAGAGCTTATGAGACATATTTTTTTTCTTTATTGTGAAATCTTTGTTGTACATTATTGTTTGTCAGTCACTATATAAATGCATCCCTTCACCCCTTGTGCCCACCCCAACCCCTTCCCCTGGTAACCACCAAACAGTTCTCTCTGTCCGTGTGTTGGTTTATCTTCCATTTGTAAGTGAAATCATGTGGTCCTTGTCTTTCTCTTTCTGGCTTATTTCACTTAACATAATACCCTCCAGGTCCATCCATGTTGTTGCAAATGGGACGATTTTGTCTTTTTTCATGGTTAAGTAGAATTCCATTGTGTATATATACCACATCTTTTTCATCCAATCATCAGTTGAGGGACAGTTGGGTTGCTTCCATGTCTTGACTATAGTGAATAATGCTGCAATGAACATAGGGGTGCATAAGCCTCTTTAGATTGTTGACTTGGGGTTCTTTGGATAAATACCCAGAAGTGGGATAGCTGGATCATAAGGTATTTCTATTTTTAATTTCTTGATGAATCTCCATACTGTTTTCCATAGAGGCTGTGCCAGTTTGCATTCCCACCAGCAGTGAATTAGGGTCCTTGTTTCTCCATAGCCTTTCCAGCATTTGTTGTTTTTTGTCTTGATGATTATAGCCATTCTACCGGGTGTAAGATGATATCTTAGTGTAGTTTTGATTTGCATTTCCCTGATGATTAGTGATGTTGAGCATCTTTTCATGTGCCTATTGGCCATCTGTATATCATATTTGGAGAAGTTAGACACACATTTTTAACAAGCTTTTGGGTGATTCTCATACAACTGGCCCGGTACTGGTGGTCTCACCCTTAAGAATCACTGCACATAGTTTCAAGAGCAAGGCAGGAATAGCTGACCAGATCAGGGAGATTTTCCACTGGATTGCTAAGGATCTTTGACTTTATCCTGCTGATGATGGGGAGTTTCTGAAGGGTTTTAAGCTGGAAAGTGATGTAATCAGATATGCATTTTATGCACTCCACTTTGGCAACAATGTGAAGGATGAAGTTAAAGGTACAAGATTGCAGGCAATAAGAACTTATATCTTCCGATTTCTGTCTTGACTGATTTCTTCCTTTTTGCCCACAAACATTCTCAAATCTCTAAACACTTTTTCTCTTAGTCCTACCAACCTTTCAATTGTGTTAGTTTCCTCTTTTTCCTTGCTAAATTCTAAAAGAAAGTTATACTTATTGCCAGATTTCAATCAGTTCAAGAAATATTACTTCCCATTTTCTTCATTACTACCTCACCCCTAATAATCCAGCTTTCCTACCCCATTACCGTGTCTTCATCAGGGTCATCTTTCATTCAATAAACATTTATTCAATTTTATTTGCAAGCATGATCCTTTCTCAGATTTCAGTTTGAAATGATAACACCTGGGAACTAAGAAAGGAATCTAAAAGAATCTAGAGAACTGGCCTGTGGGGAAATCAGTCAACAAAATATTAATGGGCTAGCCTGTTTAGACCTGGTGGCATGAGCAGATGGCTCACAGGCAATTATAATTCAAAGAACCCTCCATCTGAAGATGGATGAAGGATCTGTTGGAAAATTAGTTTGATTTTGGATAGGTTGAGTTTGAAGAGGTGAGATATGTAGTAGAAATACAGGACTGTCACTTGGGTGAGGCAGGGCTTAAAGATAGACAAATAGACTTAGTAGTCCACAACGTGAAGTGTTAAGACTCTGGGCGTGCATAATTAATGCATTAAATTCATGAAATGTTTTTGTTATAATTTGTATATTTGTAGTTGTTTATATCTTGAAAACAAATGTTTCTGCTAAAGGAATGACAAGTGTATCATGAGGGGTTTAGTTTCTCATGACCTATTAGAACTTAAAATTACAAAAGGATTCAATTTGACTTTTGGGTTTTGATCATAATCATATGAGAACTTCTCACATGGTTGCATTTTACTAAAATAAAAAGGCACTCAGTCTCCTTTATATATTGTATTTACTCCCTCCCCCCATTTTCTATATGTTTTCTATTCAAGTTATGTTTTCCCCATTTTAGTATTTCTATTCATTCTGTTTTTCTCACTATTGCCTTATTCCCCACTAAGTTGTCTCTGTAAAGAATGAAAATCAGGGGCCGGCCAGTGGCGTAATGGTTAAGTGCGCACACTCCGCTACTGGCAGCCCGGGTTCAGATCCCGGACACGTACCAATGCACCACTTGTCAGGCCATGCTGTGGCGGTGTCCCATATAAAGTGGAGGAAGATTGGCACAGATGTTAGCCCACGGCCAGTCTTCCTCAGCAAAAAAGAAAATAAAAAAGAAAAAGAGGAGGATTGGCATGGATGTTAGCTCAGGGATGATCTTCTTCACAAAGAAAACAAAAAAAAAAAAACCCAAAACAAAACAAAAGAAGAATGCAAATCAACCTAATTCTGTTCTTAAAGTTTAGGGTCAAGTTTTCACTGTTTTTTCTTGTTTGCTTTTTTTTTTATTGTTATGAAATGTTCCCTGAAGCAGGATAAGCAGAAATATACTAAAATAAGACTTGCTTGCAAACCTTCATGTCTGGTTAGAACCCCTACTGTAGTATCATTGCATGATCTATAATTTTTAAGACCCTCTGGTGGGAACATATTAAAAATAGGCTGTAAAACTTGACATAGCCAGAGCAGTTATCTTCAGTAGGAAAGAAAAACATAGGACCCCTGAGTCCTACTTCATTATATGCCATATATTAATATAAAATTATACAATTCTTTGTGTCTTTTGTACAACTATTTACAAGTATTATAAAACTTATAGATTCAAAGCTTCTCATGAAGAATTACTGGTATATCAATCTTAAATGACAACTCTATTATATGATAATATTTATTTACTATCTAAGCAATTTGGTTTTTTTTTTTTTGGTGAGGAAAATTGACCCTGAGCTAACATCGGTGCCCATCTTCCTCTATTTTTTATATGGGATGCCACCACAGCATGGCTTGACTAGCTGCGTGTAGGTATGTGCCTAGGATCTGAACCCGTGAATCCTGGGCCACCAAAGCAGAGTGTGCAAACTTAACCACTACACCACTGGGCTGGCCCTAAGCAACTTTTTAAAAACAGTGAGAGGCAGAGTAATATAGATAAAAGAATAGCATCTTTGGTGCCATACAGACTTGGGCTTGAATCTTCAATTTCCCAATTTTACTAGATATTTGTCCTTACATCACTCATTTAACTTTTTAAGCCTCAATAACCTTATCTGTTAAATAAGGATATTAGTGCTTACTCCAGATGATTTTTGTGGGAAATAATAGCACCTCACATCTAATGAGCACAACTGTGTGCCAGGGTCTCTGCAGACACTGTTCCCTTTAATCCTCACAGCAACCTTTCATGGTAGCTATTATTATCATTATTTTTATCATCATCATCATCCCCACTTGATAGATGAGGAAACTGAGCCTTAGGGAGATTTGGTAATTTGCTGAAGTTGGTAAGAGCTTGGGGATTCAAGCCAGTTTTGTCTGACTCCAGAACTCTAGCTTCTAAATAAAATCATGTATATAGAACACTTAAGTTGTGTCTGGCATATAGTACATGCATAAAATTTGTTTGTTCAAACCTATTCCCCACACTCATCTTGGTAATAAGGCTAATATGCCCATCTTTCACATTTTAGGATAGAAAGTAAAGATGATCTTCAAGTTGCAAATCCCAATTTAGCGCATGAAAAATAGCTTATGTTTTTGAGTGCTTACTATGTGCCAAGCACTTTATATATAATGTTTAATGCCCACAATGGTCCTATGGGATAGGTACTATCATTAGCTCCATTTTACAGACTGAGGAGTAGGGCACAGAGTCCCTAAGTAACTTGCACAAGATCACATACCACCTGGCAAAGCTGGGATCTGAACAGTGAGTCCAGAGCATATGGACCACATTGCTTATAGATGTTTGAGGAACACAGTGCCTAGTGTATAGTGGGTTAATGTTTGTTAATTGAGTAAATGAATGAGTGAACTAATGAATGAAACAAACATGGCCTCTCCTTTACCTCTCTCACTCCAAGCTTCCAGTTAGTAACTAACTTATTCTGTTAACACCATCTGAAATTATCTGAACTATTTCTTCCCCATCATCTTCATTGTTTCCACTCAAGAATTATGTAGTTACTGTATTTAAGTTCTCAAATGTGGCTAAATATGGTGATGTGTGTCTGTAGTTACAGGTGCTTGGGAGAGCAAGGCTGGAAGCTTGCCTGAGCTATAGAGTGCAATGCTTATTTGCTATTAGCATTGTTTATCATCCATGTGGTTTATTCATTTATTTTCTTATCATTTAATCATTCCTATAATAAATTTTATTGAGCACTAAGTACTTGCTATGTGATACAACAGTGATGAGGACAGTTGAGAAGGCTAAATGACATCTAAATTCCCTTTCAACTCTAGATTCTGTGGTTTTTAATTGTTTTTTTTTTCCTCTACTGACCTAAATATGTCATCAGCCAAACACTACGTGGAATTTTATCAAAATTTCTATAAAATCTTAATCTGTGGTATGTTAATAACTAATGAAGACACAGTGGACTACAGTTAGTACCAACTTACAATAATGTTACATATATACAAATGTATAGAGAGAAGCACTTTGATTACCAAAATATTTGTAAAAATTAGTGATAACACATTCACATTACATTTCATTCTAATAAACGTATAGGTAAAAAATATATTTCTCTTCTTTTTTTTTTTTTTTTGCTGAGGAAGATTTGCCCTGAGCTAACATCTGTTGCCAATCCTCCTCTTTTTTTTTTTTTTGAGGAAGATTCACCCTGAGCTAACATCTGTTGCCAATCTTCTTCTATTTTTGTATGTGGATCACTGACACAGCATGGCTGCTGATGAGTGGCATAGGTCCATGCCCAGGAACTGAACCCAGGTCGCTGAAGTGGAGCACACTGAACTTAACCACTAGGCCATGGGGCTGGCCCCAAAAATATATTTCTTAAAATATAATCATTTCCTCAATTATCTCCTTTGTAATATTCTAAAGATTTTTTTCTAGATAAGTTATTTTTTATGAAATATTTTAAAATCAGAGGCATTATTTCAATTGTTTTGAAATGTTGATTTGAGCAGTGTAAGTTGCCAAATATTTTTGCAGACATCTACATCCATTATTGCAAAGACGTATTGTTATGCTTTCATTTAATTTGAATAATTTATTTTTTTTCTGACAACAGTAAAACTTTCTAAAGCTTTCATTTGGCTGTTACTAGCTTAATACAGCTGTCTGACATATTACCATGGTATTTTAGCGAAAAATGATGAGACCAGGTCTTATATTTTGGAAAGAATATACACAGTCAGTCTGGCTTTTTTAATTTTTTAAGATGAAAAACCTAGTTAAATAAAAGAAGTCAGGGATACTTAAAAAAAATCACCAACCAGAAAAGGACAGAAAAGGGAAAGTGATGCTTTCGTTTGGTCTGGCTTGCAATTGGCTTAACCACCTGGAACCTTGGATAATAGTCTTCAGAAGGAGTATTAGAATTGTTCAACCCATTTTATTGTCTGAATCTGTGCCCTTTAATTTTGTAACCAACAATAAATTTGAATTGGGATGAAGTATATTTATTTACTGTGCTGTCTACTCTGTTCAAGATCTATTCTTTGTACTAGTTCTGAAATGTGATAGGGCAGCCTGTCTAATAGGCACTATCGTCTTCTTGAGGCCTGGGTTTACTCTCTCAGGTGGCATTGTCAGCTACCAATATGACTGTTGGAGTCTGTCAGAATGATTTCAACCTTGCCTTGTCTTAATCTATTTAAATAACAGACTATTTAAAGATTTTAAATAAATTATTTTCCTCCATAAGAGTTCATTCATGTCTAGGCCCACTGTTTGAGCCTACCTGTGATGGTATATTTTGAAACAGAACCTCATCTACGCCCAGATTCAACCATAGTAATTAGTATGTAATACATATATAGCCCTTAATATGGATCAAACATTAATCTAAATTCTTTACACATTTTAACTAATGTAATAATTAACCAAACTTAAGAGGAAGATGCTGTTATGTTTTTATTGTGGTAAAATATGCATAACTTGAAGTTTTCCATTTTAACCATTTTTAAGTGTATAGTTCAGTGACATTAAATACATTCATATTGTTGTACAACCATCACCACCATGCATCTCCAGAACTTTTTTATCATCCCAAACAGAAATTTTGTACCCATTTGATAATAATGCCCCATCCTCACTCCCAACCCCCCTCTCTTGGCAACCACCATTCTACTTTCTGTCTCTATGAACTTGACTGTTCTGGGTACCTCATTTAAGTGGAATCATACAGTACTTGTCCTTCTGTGTCTGGCTTATTTCCCTTAGCATATCTTCAAAGTTCATCCATGTTGTAGCATGTGTCAGGATTTGATTCCTTTTTAAGGCTAATATTCCACTGTGTATATATCACATTTTGTTTATCCATTCATCTGTCAATGGACATTTGAGTTGTTTCCACCTTTTGCCTATTGTGAATAATGCTGCTCTGAACACTGATATACAAATATACAAATATCTGCCTGAGTCCCTTCTTTTGGTTCTTTTGGGTATATACCTAGAAGTGGATTTGCTGGGTCATATGGTAATTCTATGTTTAGTTTTTTGAGAAATCTCCATACTGTTTTCCAAGGGGGATACTATTATTATCACCATTTTGCAGATGAGGAAACTTGGGCTCAGAGAAGCCAAGTAATTTGCCTACAGACTCATAGCTGGTATGGGGACGAGCCAAGATTTGAACCCAGATAGTCTGGCTCCAGAGTCAGTGCTCTTAACCAATATACTATATTTATTGTCTCTATTGTGTCAGTCTTAGTAACAGTGGAATACTTTGTTTTCCTGATTGGAGAAGATTGACTGACATCATTTGGAGTTTTGGGAATTGTGCTATATAAACCAATATTTTTATTCTTAAGAATATTTCTCTTCTTGGGTTGATTTTTTTTTTTTACATGACTAAATTGGGTTTTTTTTCCCCATTCTTTGTCACTTTTATTCAGTACTAGTTTTTGTCCCCTTATTTTTAGTGCCAGACACGGCAAAGAGTGATTACAGCCAACTCTAATTAAAACATTTGTTCGCAACATATATCCCCTTTACTGCTGACCCCAAACTGACTCATTTTGTGCGTTCATTCATTCTTTTTTTTAATATACCACTACCAAGGCTAGGTGGAGGGGGCAAAGGTAAAAGAGATGAAGGGGAAGAGTCCAGGAGGCCAGAAGAGGAGGAATGCTACAAGCCACAGTAAGAAAGAGCTGTATTTAATTTAAAAAGGGGGGAGAGGTGTACCCCACAAATGATACAGTAATGAGGTTACACAATTAAATCCCATAAGCATGACTGAAGGCTTTCACTGTGTTTGACCTCATCACAATGGAAGGCATAAAAAGTGGAGTAAATCAATATTGATACAGTCCAATCTAGTCCATTAGGCAAGATGGTGCAAGAAGTCATTTAAATTAAAAGTGACCTACCCTTACCTAAATGGCTAACAGACATGGAGAACACCACAGTGATGAATCCACAGAGCTATAAAAATGTGTTGTCAAATGGCACCTTGTCAAACACTGGAAAGGTATGCCACAATGGACCTATCTCTTTTTTGGGTATGAATACTAGATTCAACTATCTCAACTAAGCAGGAAGTGGGCTCTTCTGCTAGGAATGCCAATGCTAATTCACTTTGTCTTGATATATATACAGATTGTTTGTAGTAGCTACAGCAATGATATTTTCCTTGGGGTGCCAGGCCATATGAAGTATTTTCTTGTTGAAGTCTAGGCTTTCCACACTTATTTCATCTTTTTTTTCACTTGCCACTTCCACAAACTTTGTGTGGCTGCAGAACCGTGTCAGGTTTATTGTTTTCCTGTGATGCTTCTAGGGTTATGTCTCACTTTGCATTCCTGCCAAACATTTTAAAGAAATTATTGTAAGATCCAGTCATGACAACACTGTCAGATCCATTCCAACAGCCTTCAAATTTGTCAAATATGCAGTCATTTTCATGCAGTGAACCAAGTTTACTTCTGAGGTATTCATGTACCTGGTATGTTTCCACAGGCCTGATTTCCATATTTAAGTCCCAAATTTTGACTGACAAATAGTCTGTAGTCATCATATATCAACCACTATCGCTGAATTTTACATCAGAAATAGGGGAGATGGTTTCAGAAAAAAAAAAAAAACCTGTGACTGGGATCTTCAGGTTCTTCAAACAGTTTAGAATGCCTATCACAGAGGACAGATGCCCTCATGTCACATAACTGAATAGTTCCTTTACTGCTATTGTATACAAATGTGTTTACAGCTGTTTGGATGGAATTCTGCAGCTATAATCACCTCTGTTAGCTCTTCCGTATTGGCAGGCTTAATATCCACAATATTAAAAATCCTGCCTGTAATTTCCAGATGCCAAATGTTAATCCGCAAGTCATTTGCAGATAAATAGGTTTTGTAATACTATTAATAGAAATTGAATGGATGTGATGTGTATGAGAATTGGCAAATATTCTTTGTGGACTGGCCTCAACCATTAGATCCATGGGCCTAAAGACTGGCACTCGTAGTATAGTGACTATAGTAATATCTCTATATCGTCTATCTTCCTTTTTCAGGTTATACCTATCTTGGTTTTTGTCCTTTTTACTGATTTTCCATAATTTTATTTGTTTATCATTGGTAGATGATAAAAGCTAAGCAGCATTTTTCTGGGGTAGCCACATAATTTTGTTGATCTTTTCTTCTATTTCTGAACGTTTCCAGTAGTGAAACTCTGGTTCATGCCTCTGAAAGGTGCTGTAAACATTCTATTTTCCTTAACTATGAGACTGGATTTTGTTCTCTTGCTCCTATTGAAAGATGATGACTCTACCACCTTTATCTCCTGTTGCTAGTAATTCCCCAGAGTGATGAAATTCTCCTGCAGAAATTGTATCTGCTTCTGCTGCAACATCATCTACTGCTCCTGTCACCTGAGAAAACACCACTGAGTATCATTCCCTCCTCCAGCTCCTGCCATGTTGCACTGCAAATGGTGACCCTGCTGGGTTCCTCTGGGTCTCTGCTTCCTCTGACTAAATTGTTTTAATTACTGCTCTTAAGACTTTTTCAAAACAGGCCTAGATAATTATACAGGAGACTCTTCATCATTATTTTACAAAACAGAAACAACAATAACAAAAGAACACTAACACAGTGTATCAATAACAAGAAGCCTGGCTCAAAGTACTCCCACTGAAAAACTTAGCAACATACCCTTTGAACTGATATTCTATACATTGGCTATTTCTCTAGTATTTTCCAATGCTGCTTACTTTCAGCATCTATGTAAAAATTCATCTGACGCTATAATCTTAGACCAAAGTAGCCTTAGAAATATAGTAGAAAAGCCCTTAATTTCTCGCCTTAACCTGTGTGCCAGATTAACATACAATAATAGCCATTTCCTTTCTAAAACATCTTGATTCTCAGAATACCTTTCATCATTAAGTATAATGTTATTGTGGGTTTTTCATAAATGCCCTTTTATCATGTTAAGGAAGTTCTCTTCCATTTCCAGTTTTCTGAGTGTTTTTATCATGAAAGGATGTTGAATTTTATCAAGTACTTTTTCTGTGTCAATTGATATAATCATGTGATTTTTTTCCTTCGTTCTATTAATGTGGTGTATTACATTGATTTTCATATGTCGAACCAATCTTGCACTCCTGGGATTAATCCCATTTGGTCATAGTGTATAATCCCTTTTATATGTGACTGGATTTGGTTTGCTAGTATTTTGTTGAGGATTTTTGTGTTTATAAGGGATATTGGTCTGTAGTTTTCTTTTCTGCTGATGTCTTTGTTTTTTGTATACGCGTAATACTGGCCTCATAAAATGGATTGGGAAGTGTTTCTTCCTTTTAAATTTTTTGTAAGAGTTTGTAAAGGATTCATGTTAACTCTTCTTTAACCTGTGTACTTTAGATATGACACCATATATATTTTTGCATCTTAAACTTATGATTTGGAGCATATGGCACAAAAATATATTCTACATGATAAGTAACACAACAGAGACATGGTCTACAATATGGTATGTAACTTTCTCTTTCAAAATTGGAAAGGTAGAATAGAATGTGTGTAAAGAATTCTGATGAGACTACTTCTCTCAATTCACTGATTAATTACAGGATGATAAGAACTTCTTGTTAAGCCATTTTATCACAATTTTTTACTCAGGGTTAATATCCTTTGGCTGCAGGTATATTAAAAAATGATGGAAGAGCATGAAATAATGGCAGCATATTTATCATATAGTATTTGGGAAATTTTAGTCTGTCTCTCCTATACTAAGGCTTTTGAGAATATTTCTACCACTAGATTACTGTAATCCACACAGATTTTCTGGTCAATAGTTAAGTAACCTGGATTTGAAAAGGTAAGATTGGGAAAGGAAATTATCATAGATAGGCTCGAGAAACTTTTGGCCATTATTAGTAGTTTAAACCAAATATTATTTTATTTTATTTTATTTATATTTTTGTGTGTGAGGAAGATCAGCCCTGAGCTAACATCCATCATGAAGCCTCCTCTTTTTGCTGAGGAAGATTGGCCCTGTGCTAACATCCGTGCCCATCTTCCTCTACTTTATATGGGATGCCACCACAGCATGGCTTGACAAGCAGTGAGTCGGTGCGGGCCTGGGATCTGAACTTGTGAATCCCCTGGGCTGCCACAGTGGAACGCACACACTTAACCACTACACCACTGGGCCAACCCCAAAACAAACATTATTTTACTACAAAATTTTAAGCAAACATTTTCATATTGGAATCATTTGGCAGGGAAATAAATGTGAGAAATCTGTTAAGTGTCTGTTAAGATGCTGCCAAATAAAATGTTTATTTTACAGGGCTACATTTGATTTAATGCTAGTATATATTTGCTATAATAAAATGCATTGCCTTGGCCACTGTGTCCTAACAACAAGTAAAAAGCTAACAGACTGAAAAATCAATAACTCTTCTTGGATCCATAAGAGAGGGGAAGACACAGAGCAAACTACTGCTCCCAAGGCTGGAGAGACAGACAAGTGGATGCAGGGAGTCACAGCTTAGCAGAGCAGAGACTCACAAGCAGAAACCACCATGGGAACCAGTGTCTGGGTAGGAAAACCTGAACTATAATTGATGAATTACTGGGGGCTCAATGTGGACAATTCTGAGAGTTAAAAACTCCAGGGGGACCTAGTCATAACACCCACTGCCCACTTTTGTGAATTTTACCTCCTGGAGCTCGACCAGGTTCCCATAGTAAATATTGGAGAAAAAAACCCTTTGTGCTTCCAGTAAGAGAAGGGAAAAGGGAACCATTTTGAAATACTCCAGGCCTCTCTGTTCTTAACAAGGCTTGCCCTCAGGAGAAACTAGTAAATCAAAACCTAACCTGCTGGGATGCTATCAGAGCTTAAGTGACCTCAGGGAAGGGAAATACTCAGCTCCAATCACATCTAGCCTTCCATGTGGGAAAAGGGAAATACCCATCTCCAGTCCACTCTAGCCATCCTGTCTCACCTAATGGGAGAGAAAAAAAAAAGAGAAAAACACTTGTGAAGTTCACAGTCTAAAGGCACGTGTTCACCCAAAGACTGAAACCTAATCATAGGACTATAGAACACCCTCCCCACCCCCACACCTCACTACCACATCATTAAAGGCCCATTTACAGCAGGTCCTTTTACCTGGTACATCATGTCTGGTTATCAAGCGTAAATTATAAGGGATACCAAAAGGCAAAAAACACACTTTGAAGATGCAAAGCAAACATCAGAACCAGATATAGCAGGGGTGTTGGAATTATCAGTCAAGGAATTTTAAAAACTATGATTAATACGCTAAGGGCTCTAATCGATAAAATAGACAGCATGCAAGAACAGGTGGGCAATGTAAACCAAGAGATGTAGTTCTAAGAATAAAAAAGAAATACTAGAGACCAAAAAGACTGTAACAGAAATGAAGAATAATTTTAATGGACTTACTAGAAGACTGGATATGGCTAGGGAGAGAATCTCTGAGCTTGAGGCTGTATCAATAAAAACTTTGAAAACTGAAAAGCAAAGAGAACAATGACTGGAAAAAACAACATCAAAAAATATCCAAGGACTGTGGGACAATTACAAAAGGTGTAACAAACACGTAATGGGAATACCAAAGGAAAACAAAGAAAGAAAGAAACAGAAGAAATATGTGAAATGATATGACTAAGAATTTCCATAGATTAATGTCATACATCAAACCACAGATCCAGGAAGCTCAGAGAACACTAAGCAGGATAAATTCCAAAAACACTACACCTCGGCATGTGATTTTCAAACTATGGAAAATCAAAGATAAAGAAAAAAATCCTGAAACAAGCCAGAGGGGGAAAAAACACCTCACCTGTAGAGGAACAAAGATAACAATTGCATCCAACTTCTCCTCAGAAACTATGCAAACAAGAAGAGGATGGAGTGAATTATTTTAAGTGTTCGGAGAAAAAACCCACCAACCTTGAATTTTTTATCCTGAGAAATTATACACCAAATAAATGAAGAAAAGCTAGACTTTGTCAGACAAACAAAAGTTGAAAGAATTTGTTTCCAGCAGATCTGCCTTGCAAAAAATGTTAAAAGAAGTGCAAGGAAAATGATATAGGTCAGAAACTGGGATCTACATAAAGAAAGGAAGAGCATCAAAGAAAGAATAAGTGAAGGCAAAATAAAAATTTTATTTTTTTATTCTTAACTGATCTAACAGATACAGTTTGTTCAAAATTATAATAGCAAAAATGTATTCAATTATATATGCTTATGTATATATCTTATGTATATATATGTATGCTTATAAATAAATGAAATGTATGACAGAGTGATACAGGGAATTGAGGGAGGAATTAGGATTGTTTTGTTATTATAAGATACTCAGACTGCTCGTGAAATGGTATAGTATTATTTGAAAGTGAGCTTGGATTAGTTGTAAGTGTATATTGCAAACTCTAAGGCAACCACTAAAAAATTTTTTTTTAAAAGTGTGACCAATTGTTAAGAAAGGACAGAAGATGGAATCATATAAAATGCTCAATTAAAACTGCAAAAGGCAGAAAAAGAGTGGAAGAAAAAAGTAAGAAAAAACAACAAGGGCAACTAATAGAAAATAGTAACAAATATGGTAGATAATAATCCAACCATATGAATAATCACTTGAACATCAATGATCTAAATTCACCAATTTTTTCTTTTTTGGTGAGGAAGATCAACCCTGAACTAACATCCGGTGCTGATCCTCCTCTCTTTTTTTTTTTTTTGCTGAGGAAGATTGGCCCTGAGCTAACATCTATGCCCATCTTCCTCTACTTTATATGGGATGCCACCACAGCATGGCGTGACATGCAGTGCATTGGTGCCCGCCCAGGATGCGAACCCATGAACCCCAGGCCACTGAAGCAGAGCACACACACTTAACCACTTGTGCCACCAGGCCGGCTCCTAAATTCACAGATTAAAAGACAGAAATTGTCAGAGTGGATAAAAAGACAAGACCAGACTGTATGTTGTCCACAAGAGACCCACTTTAAATGTAAAGACGCATATAGATTAAAAGTAAATGGATGGAGAAAAAATAGACCTTAAAGAAACTGGAAGTAGCTATGTTAACTTCAGACAGAGCAGAATTCAGAGCAAGGAAAGTTATCAGGAATAAAGAAGGGCAGTACATTAGTTATAAAGGGATCAGTTCTCCAAGAAGACATAACACTACGTAACATATATGTGCCTAACAACAGAGTCTCAACCTACATGAGGTAAAAACTAATAGAACTATAAGGAGAAATAGATGAATCCACTACTCATCACCCCTAAATGCCAACCTATCAGAAATGGACAGATCCTGGCTGGCCCCGTGGCTTGGTGAAGTGCGCGCGATCCGATGCTGGTGGCCTGGGTTCGGATCCCGGGCGCGCACCGAGGCACCACTTCTCCGTTCATCCTGAGGCCGAGTCCCACATACAGCAACTAGAAGGATGTGCAGCTATGACATACAACTATCTACTGGGGCTTTGGGGGGAAAAATAAATAAATAAAATCTTTAAAAAAAAAAAAAAAGAAATGGACAGATCCAGTAGGCAGAAAATTGATAAGGATATATTTGAACTCAACAACACCATTAATCAACTGGATGAAATCAACATCTATAGACTACTTCATTCAACAGTAGTAGAATACACATTCATCTCAAACTCACATTGAAAATACACTAAGATAGACCATTCTAGGCCATAAGACACACCTTAACAAATTTAAAAGAATAGAAATCATAAAATGTCTAGTCAGACCACAATGGAATTAAACTAGAAATCAATAACAGAAAGATAAGTGGAGGGGCCGACCCCATGGCATAGCGGTTAAGTGCACGTGCTCTGCTGCTGGCTGCCCGGGCTTGGATCCCAGGCATGCACTGATGCACCACTTGTCAGGCCATGCTGTGGCGGTGTCCCACATAAAGTAGAGGAAGATGGGCACGGATGTTAGCTCAGGGCCAGTCTTCCTCAGCAAAAAGAGGAGGATTGGTGTGGATGTTAGCTCAGGGCTGATCTTCCTCACAAAAAAAAAAAAAGGTTAAGTGGAAATCCCCAAATTCATGGAGATTAAACAACACACTTTTAAATAACACATGGATCAAAGAAGGAATCTCAAGAGAAATTTAAAATCATTTTGAGCAAATGAAAATGAATACACAGCTTATCAAAATTTGTGAGATGCAGTGAAAGCAGTGCTTAAAGGGAAATATATAGCACTGAATGCATATATTAGAAAAGAAGAAAGATCTAAAAATCAATCATCCAAGTTTCCACCTTAGGAAACCAGAAAAAGAAGAGCAAATTAAATCCAAAGTAAGAAGAGGAAAAGAAATAATAAGAATGAGAGCAGAAACCAATGAAATAAAAAACAGGAAATCAATAGAGAAAATCAATGAAACCAAATACTGTTTCTTTGAAAAGATCAATAAAATAAATAAGCCTCTAGCCACGCTAATTTAAAAAAAAGAGAGGATACAAATTATTAATATCAGAAACAAAAGAAGGGACATCACTACAGATCCCATGGAAATTAAAAAGATAATAAAGGAATGCTATGAATAACTTTATGCCTACAAATATGATAACTTAGATAAAATCGACCAATTCCTTGAAAGACACCAGCTGCCAAAGAAACAAGAAGAAATAGACAATCTGAATGAGCCTATATCTATTAAACAAATTGAATCAATAATAACCTTCCAAAACAGAAAGCACCAGGCCTAGATGGGTTCACTGGTGAATTGTACCAAACATTTAAGGAAGAATTTATACCAATTCTCTACAAACTCTCTCAGAGAATACAAGCAGAGGGAATACTTCCTAACTCATGAGGCCAGCATTACCCTAACACCAAAACCAGACAAGGACAGAAGAGAAGAAAATTACAGACCAATAATCTCTCATGGACATAAATGCAAAAATCCTCAACAAAATATTAGAAAATTGACTCCAACAATGTATACAAACAATTATACACCACAATCATGTGGGATTTATCCCAGGTATGCAGGACTGGTTCCACAGTTGAAAATCAATTAATGTAATTCATCACATCAACAGGCTAAAAAAGAAAAACCAAATGATTACATCAATAGATGCCAAAAAAGCATTAGACAAAATCAAACACATATTCATAATAAAAACAGTCAGTAAACTAGGAATAGAAAGTAACTTCCCCCACTTGATAAAGAATATCTACAAAATTGTACAGCTAACATAGTACTTAATGGTGAGAAACTCAAAGATTTCCCACTAAGGTCAGGAACAAGGCAAGGATGTCCCCCTCACCATTTCTTTTCAACAACGTATAGTAAGTACCAATTGCTATGGTCTGAATGTCTTTTTTTGTTTTTAATTTTTTGTTTATTGCTGTAACATTGGTTTATAACATTGTATAAATTTCAGGTGTACATCATTATACTTCTATTTCTGCATAGATTACATCTTGTTCACCATCCAAATACTAATTACAACCCATCACCACACACATGTGCCGAATTATCCCTTTCACCCTCCTCCCTCCCCCCTTCGCCTCTGGTAACCACCAATCCAATCTCTGTCTCTATGTGTTTGTTTGTTGTTGTTATTATCTACTACTTAATGAGTGAGATCATATGGTATTTGACCTTCTCCCTCTGACTTATTTCACTTTGCATAATGCCTTAAATGTCCATCCATGTTGTCACAAATGGCTGGATTTCATCGTTTCTTATGGCTGAGTAGTATTCCATTGTGTATATATACCACATCTTCTTTATCCATTCGTCCCTTGATGGGCACTTAGGTTGCTTCCAAGTCTTGGCTACTGTGAATAACGATGCAATGACCACAGGGGTGCATGTTTCTTTATGCATTGGTGTTTTCAAGTTCTTTGGATAAATACCCAGCAGTGGGATGGCTGGATCATATGGTAGTTCTATCCTTAATTTTTTGAGGAATCTCCATACCGTTTTCCATAGTGTCTGCACCAGTTTGCACTCCCACCAGCAGTGTATGAGAACTCCCTTCTCTCCACATCCTCTCCAACACATGTTGTTTCCTGTCTTGTTAATTATAGCCATTCTGACGGGTGTGAGGTGATATCTCATTGTAGTTTTGTTTTGCATTTCCCTGATAGTTAATGACGTTGAACATCTTTTCATGTGTCTGTTGCCCATCTGTATATCTTCTTTGGAGAAATGTCTGTTCAGGTCTTTTGCCCATTTTTTAATTGGGTTGTTAGTTTTTCTGTTGTTGAGATGCATGAGTTCTTTATATATTTTGGAGATTAAGCCCTTATCAGATGTATGGTTTGCAAATATCTTCTCCCAATTGTTAGGTTGTCTTTTCGTTTTGTTGATGGTTTCCTTTGCTATGCAGAAGGTTTTTAGTTTGATGTAGTCCCATTTGTTTATTCTTTCTATTGTTTCTCTTGCCCGGTCAGACACGTTGCTTGAAGATCTGTGGCTAAGACCAATGTCAAAGAGCATACTGCCTATGTTTTCTTCTAGAAGTCTCATTGTTTCAAATCTTACATTCAAGTCTTTAATCCATTTTGAGTTAATTTTTGTCTATGGTGTAAGGTAAAGGTCTACTTTCATTTTTTTGCATGTGGCTATCCAGTTTTCCCAGCACCATTTGTTGAAGGGACTTTCTTTTCTCCATTGTATGTTCTCGGCTCCTTTGTCGAAGATTAGCTGTCCGTAGATGTGTGGGTTTATTTCTGGGCTTTTGATTCTATTCCATTGATCTGTGTGTCTGTTTTTGTGCCAGTACAATGCTGTTTTGGTTACTATAGCTTTGTATTATATTTTGAAATCAGGGAGTGTAATACCTCCAGCTTTGTTCTTTTTTCTCAGGATTCCTTTAGCTATTTGGGGTCTTTTGTTGTTCCATATAAATTTTAGGATTGTTTGTTCTATTTCTGTGAAAAATGTTGTTGGAACTTTGATAGGGATTGCATTGAATCTATAGTTGCCTTAGGAAGTATGGACATCTTAACTATGTTAATTCTTCCAATCCAAGAGCAGAGGATATCTTTCCATTTCTTTGTGTCTTCTTCAATTTCTTTCAGAAATGTTTTATAGTTTTCGGTGTACAGATCTTTCACCTCTTTGATTAAGTTTATTCCTAGGTATTTTATTCTTTTTGTTGCAATTGTAAACGGAATTGTATTCTTAATTTCTCTTTCTGCTACTTTGTTGTTAGTGTATAGAAATGCAACTGATTTTTGTATGTTGATTTTGTATCCTGCAACTTTACCGTATTCGTTTATTACTTCTAAAAGTTTTTTGGTGGATTCTTTATGGTTTTCTATATATAAAATCATGTCATCTGCAAATAGTGAGAGTTTCACTTCTTCCTTTCCAATTTGTATCCCTTTTATTTCTTTTTCTTGCCTGATTGCTCTGGCTACGACTTCCAATACTATGTTAAATAAGAGTGGTGATAGTGGGCATCCTTTTCTGGTTCCTGTTCTTAAAGGGATAGCTTTCAGTTTTTCACCATTGAGGATGATATTGGCTGTGGGTATGTCATATGTGGCCTTTATTCTGTTGAGGTACTTTCCTTCTATACCCATTTTATTCAGAGTTTTTATCATAAATGGATGCTGTATCTTGTCAAATGCTTTCTCTGCATCTATTGAGATGATCATGTGATTTTTATTCTTCATTTTATTAATGTGGTATATTATGTTTGGTCTGAATGTTTGTGACCCCCCCAAAATTCATATGTTGAAGTCCTAACCTCCAAAGATGATGGCATTAATTGGTGGGGCCTTTGGCAAGTGATTAGGTCCTGAGGGTGGAGGTTTCATGAATGAGATTAGTGCTTTTATAAAAGAGATCCCACAGAGGTCCCTCGCCCCTTCCACCATGTGAGGATACAATGAAAAGTCTGCAACCTGGAAGGCAGTTCTCACCAGACCATACTGGCACCCTGATCTCAGACTTCCAGCCTCCAGAACTGTAACAAATAAATTTCTGAGCCGGCCCCATGGCTTAGTGGTTGGGTGCGCGCACTCCACTACTGGCGGCCTGTGTTTGGATACCGGGCACGCACCAACGCGCTGCTTCTCTGGCCATGCTGAGGCCGCGTCCCACATACAGCAACTAGAAGGACGTGCAACTATGACATACAACTATCTACTGGGGCTTTGGGGAAAAAAAAGAAGGAGGAGGATTGGCAATAGATGTTAGCTCAGAGCTGGTCTTCCTCACAAAAAAAAGAAAGAAAGACATTTCAGTTGTTTATAAGCTACCCAATCTGTGGTTTTATGTTATAGCAGCCTGAACAGACTAAGACAACTAGTTAATGCAATAAAACAAGAAAAGGAAATAAAAGGTATACAGATTGGAAAGGAAGAAATAAAATGAATTGCCTTTACAAAATGTTAATGCATTATTGGGATTCTTCTGAAAGAAAATTTGCATTAAGCAATCGGCGTATTTCTATTTTTAATTTTTCAATACCTTTTTTGTTTATTTAAAACACACACACTATTAGACTAAGAGAAATGTTTACTTACGTAGTTATCTTCCCTGTGAGTGTAAGAATTATAATATCCTACCTCTCTTATTTTTATAACAGCTTTATTGAGATATAATTCACATACCATATAGTTCATTCTTTTGAAGTATACAATTCAGTGGTTTCTAATACATTCACAGATATGTGCCGCCATCATATGGTCAATTTTGGAACAATTTTATTAGAATCGTTAATTCTTTTTTTTTAACTTTCATTTCATTCTTAGAACTTTTTAAAACAATTTTAACCATTTTTGAGTGTACAACTCAGTGACATTAAGTACATTAAGTGGAATCATACTATATTTGTCCTTCTGTATTTGGCTTATTTCACTTAGCATAATGTGTACAAGGTTAATCCATGTTGTAGCATGTGTCAGAATTTTGTTCCCTTTTAAGACTAAATAATATTCCACTATGTGTATATACCACATTTTGTTTATGCATCCATCAGTCAATGGACATCTGGGTTGTTTCCACCTTTCAGCTATTGTGAATAATGCTGCTGTGAACATTGATGTATAAATGTCTGCTTGAGTCCTTGTTTTCAATTCTTTTGGGTGAATACCCAGAAGTGGAATTGCTGAGTTGAATGGTAATTCAATTTTTAATGTTTTGAGGAACTGACATACTGTTTTCCACAGTGTCTTTACCATTTTACATTTCCACTAGCAATGCACAAGTTTTCCAATTTTTTCACATCCTTATTAACACTTGCTTTTTTCCATTTTTATGATAATAGTCATCCTAATGGGCGTGAAGTGGTATCTCATTGTGGTTTGGATTTGCATTTCCCTAATGACTAGTGATGTTGAGCATCTTTTCATGTGCTTCTTAGCCATTTGTATAACTTCTTTCCAGAAATGTCTATTCAAGTCCTTTGCATATTTTTAAATTCGGATTTTTGTTGCTTACTTGTATGTGTTCTTTATATTCTGAGTATTAATCCCTTATCAGATATATGCTTTGCAAATATTTCCTCCCATTCTGTTGTTGTCTTTTCACTCTCTTGATAGCATCCTTTGATTCACAAAAGTTTTAATTTTGATAGTGTCCAGTTTATGTAATTTTTGGTTATTGGCTGTGCTTTTGGTGTCAGATCCAAGAAATCACTGCCAAGTGCAGTGCCATGAAGACTTTTTTCCTAAGTTTTCTTCTAAAATTTTTATAGTTTTAGCTCTTTGATCCATTTTTAGTTAATTTTTGTATATGATATGAGTTAAGGTCTCAACTTCATTCTTTTATATGTGGAAATCCAGGTTTTCCCAGCACTATTTATTGAAAAGACTGTCTTTTCCTCATTCAATGTTCTTGACATTCTTGCCAAAAATCAATTGACCAGGTATGTGAGAGTTTATTTCTATGCTTTCTATTCTATTCCATTGGTCAATATGTCTGTCCTTATGCCAGTACCTCATTGTTTTGATTACTGAAGCTTTGTAGTAAGTTTTGAAGTCAGGAAGTGTGAGTTCTTCAATTTTGTTCTTTTTCAAGATTGTTTTGGCTACTCTGGATCCTTTGAGATTCTATATGAATTTTAGGATGAGTTTTCTATTTCTGAAAAATCACCATTGGGAATCTTGATAAGGATTGCATTGAATCCCTAGATTGCTTTGGGCAGTGTATTAGTTTGCCAGGTCTGCTGTAACAAAGTACCATAAACTGCATGGCTTAAACAACAGAAATTTATTGTTTCATGTTCTGGAGGCTAGAAGTCTGACATCAAGGTACTGGCAAGATTGGTTCCTTCTGAGGACTGTGAAGAAGTATATCTTCCATGCTCCTCTCCTAGCTTATGGTGAGTTGCTGGCCATTTTTGGTGTTCCTTGGCTTCTACTGCATCGCTCTGATCTCTGCATTCATCTCCACATGGTGTTCACCTTCTGTGCATATCTATTGGTCCAAATTTCCCCTTTTTATAAGGACACTAGTCATATAAGATTAGGGGCCCACCCTACTCCAGTGTGACTCTATCTTTTTTTTTTTTTTTTTGGTGAGGAAATCAGCCCTGAGCTAACATCCATGCCAATCCTCCCCTCTTTGCTGAGGAGGACTGGCCCCGAGCTAACATCTATTGCCAATCCTCCTCCTTTTTTTCCCCAAAGCCTCAGTAGAAAGTTGTATGTCATAGTTATACATCCTGCTAGTTGCTATATGTGGGACGCCACCTCAGCATGGCCTGACAAGCGGTGTGGCGGTGTGCGCCTGAATCCTAACGCAGTCCGCCAGCAGCGGAGTATGCGCATTTAACTGCTAAGCTGTGGGGCCAGCCCTGACCCTATCTTAACTTATTGATTACAACTGCGAAGATCCTATTCTAAATAAGGTCACATTCTGAGGTACTGGGGATTAGAACTTCAAAATATGAAACTGGGAGGGACACAATTCAAACTATAGTAGTTAGTATTATCATTCTAACAATATTAAGTCTTCCAGTCCATGAACATGGCACATCTTTCTACTTATTTATGTTCTCTTTAATTTTTTTCAGCAATGTTTTATAGTTTTTAGTTTACAGGTCTTTTGCCTCCTTGGTTAAGTTTATTCCTAAGTATTTTATTTTTTTCAATGCTATTGTAAATGGATTGTTTTTTAATTTCCTTTTCAGATTGTTCATTGTTATTGTATAGAAATGCAACTGATTTCCATGTGTTTATTTTATATCCTGTAACTTTGCTGAATTTGTTTATTAGCTCTAACAGTGTTTTTGTGGAATGTTAGGGTTTTCTAAATATATGATCATGTCATCTGTGAACAGAGATTATTTTACTTCTTCTTTTCCTATTTGGATGTCCTTAACTTCTTTTTCTTGCCCAGATCCTCTAGCTAGACCATCCAATACTATGTTGAATAGAAGTGGTAAAAGAAGGCATCCTTGTCTTGTTCCTGATCTTAGGGGAAAAGCTTTGTCTTTCACCACTGAATATGATGTTAGCTGTGGGTGTTTCATATATGGACTTTATCATGTTGAGGAAGTTTCCTTCTTTTCCTAATTTTTTGAATATTATTATCATGAAAGGGTGTTGAATTTTGTCAAATACTTTTTCTATATCGGTTGTGATAATCATGTGGGTTTTTTTCCCCTTCAGTCTATTAATATGGTATATAACTTTGATTTTTGTATGTTGAACCAATCTTGCATTCCTGGAATAAATCCCACTTGGTCATGATGTGTAATTCTTTTAATATGTTACTGAATTTGTCAACCACTACATTTTACTGTCTCTCATTTTGTTATACTACCTTAATTCTTTCCTTGCCAATTTCTTACTGAACAGATAATTCTCTTATTATACAAATTGTTCTATAACATAAAAAAATAAACATCATCCAGTTTTATTACATGAAGGAAATAAATATAACTCTGATAACAATACCCAACAGAACACCAAAAAGAGACACTATGGATTGTCCCTATCCATATGAGATATGGATTATCTCATATCCAATTGTTAACTATTTGGTAATAATTTATTGAGTTTTTATTATGTTCCAGGCACTGTCAAAGTTATTCTCAAGGTGTTTACAAGTATGGAAGGGGAGAGAAATAGGTAAACGGCCTACTACAATACAGTTTGGTATAATATTATGATAGAGATGTCCATAGATGTTCCATGATTACACAGGAGGGTACTTAACTCAAAAAGAGGATGAGGGGGCCGGCCCTGTGGCTTAGCGGTTAAGTGCGTGCTCTCTGATGCTGGCGGCCCGGTTTCGGATCCCGGGCGCACACTGACGCACCGCTTCTCCGGCCACGCTGAGGTCGCGTCCCACATACGGCAACTAGAAAGCTGTGCAACTATGACATACAACTATCTACTGGGGCTTTGGGGCGAAAATAAATAAATAAATAAATCTTTAAAAAAAAAAAAAAGAGGATGAGGGTAGCTTTCAAAAGATACGTAACTCTTAAACTGCCTTGAATGATGAGTAGGAGTTAGCCAGGAAAAAGGAGAGGAATAGTCCATACAGAAGGACTGTCAATCACAATGATACTGAAAAAGCATAATTGAGAAACTACAAAGATTTCCAATTTGGAGTATCTGTATAAGATAAGTGTTAAGAAATGATATTTTTGAAATAGGTAGGGGCCCAGTTCATAAAGGGCATTGTGTGCATGGTTAAGGAGTCTGAATTTTTTTTTAAGATCTTGGGAACCATTGAAGGATTTTAAAAACTGGAGTGTCACATGATCAAAGGCTATCCTAGCAAAGCATGGACTGTGGTTGGAAGGGTGGAATGGGAAGGGAGGGAAAGGAGACCAAAGGCACAAAGACAGGAAGTGACAGTATTAATCCAGGCCAGAAGTGATGAGGGTCTAAATTTAACAGTGGCAATGGAAATAGAAGGAAAGAGACAGATTTGAGAAGTCTTTAATAAGTAGAATCAAAAAATCATCTATTTGATCATTATGATGATCAAATAGAACTGTGAGGATGGGTTGTTAGAAACTGAATTAGTTGGGATGATAAGTTTGGAGGAAGTGATCAGAGAATCAGTAGAAGACAGCAATGAAAAAGAGTAGGTGATATGTCCTGAAGGAATGAAGCTTAATTGAGTAACAGTTTTTAACATGAGGGTGAAACAAGGAAGCTATCAGACAAGTCCAGACTGAGGGACATTTTATAAGACATCACATAGCATCATCTCTTCAACAAGCTAATTTCATGGTGGGACAGGAGATTAGAGAAGGATGGAGAACTGTTCTAGTTTAAAAGAGACCAAAAAAATGTAAAAACCAAAGGTAATACCTAAACTTTGATTAGAATTTAGGTTGAAAAAATAACTATAAAAGACATTATGACATGGTTGGAGAAATTTGAATATTGATATTAGATGATCTAATTAGGTGAATTTTGTTAAGTTTTATGGATGTCATGATTATATTTGGGTTATATAGGAGAATGTCTTTATTTCTAGGAGATGCATGCTGAACTATTTAGGGATGAAGTTTCATAATGTCTGCAGTTTACTTAGAGACAGACAGAGAAAGAGGGAGGAAGCAAAAAATGGTGAAATATTAACAATAGTTCAATCCAGGTGGTGAGTATAGAGTTGTTTACAATACTAAGCTTTTAACTTTTCTATATGTTTGAAATTTTTTTTTTTGAGGAAGATCAGCCCTGAGCTAACATCTATTACCAATCCTCCTCCTTTTTCTCCCCAAAGCCCCAGTAGATAGTTGTATGTCATAGTTGCACATCCTTCTAGTTGCTGTATGTGGGTTGCAGCCTCAGCATGGCCGGAGAAGCGGTGCGTCGGTGCACGCCCAGGATCCGAACCCAGGCCACAAGTAGCAGAGTGTGCGCACTTAACCGCTAAGCCACGGGGCCGGCCCCTGAAGTTTTTTGTAATTAAAGAATTTGGAAAAAATATGTCACGCTAGAAGTAAGGGACTATGAGCAGCAATGGGGAGCAAAATATTGCTAACTTTCTCTTAAATCCCTGACATAGTAGACCATAGGAGAATGAGCAGCTGGTTTTAACAGGACTTAGAGGGATGATTGCCTTAGTGTGGCCTTTCCCAACTGTCATCATTTCAAAACATGAACATGGAAATTAACATTTGAAGGGCATACTGGGATAATGACTGGAAGAGATTGGGGCATCTATGGGACTTAGTGAAAAAAAATCATTGCATTTTCTTTATAATTTTTACAAAAAAATAAAACAGAGTATTAGGAAATTTTTAAATGATCAATTTATTTAAAAATTCCAAATATGTTTAAAAATTTTAATGAAGAACTTGAGCTTGCTTCCCAGCGTACTTTTTAATATCAGATTTTATGCTATAAATGGTTATACTCAATTCCTGATCACATTTTTTAATGTGAGCTCCTCAATTTTTGATCATTTACCACCAGTGAGAAACTCTGTTTATGCAAAAATGGAAAAGCATTTTTCTCAACCATTAAAAAATTTATAACAGTTGGAACTATATTTACAGAATCTAAAAACTCATCCTTTAATTGATAAATAAAACAGAAAATTTTGTGATAATGCAAATTTTTTTAATCCAATTGAACTTTCTCATATCAATTATTTCAAAATAATGATGAAGATATAATTTATATAACATACATATGTTATTAAAGCCATGCAGCAAGGTTGGCTGCTACTAGAAGGGCACGTCAGCTGCAGACGGACAGAAGTAGCTGCCTTATGTGAAGATAAGGATTTGGGGCTGCTTCCTAGGGCCATGAGCCCCCTCAATTCCAACTGGTTGCCCACTATGCTCCTTGGGCATCTGGGACATGAAAGTCTCCAGTGGCTCCATTGAGTTCCTTGTTCATGGTGGGCAGTGGTGCATTCAGGATCTGGCTTCTGAAATAGAATCCCATGTGGTAGATCACCTTGGCAAGGTGGAGCAGTGGGTGCCTGATGGCATTTGTTTTGCTTGCCACCTGTGCAGACCAAGGGGCATTCCATCAGATCCTGTACTGCTCTGAACCTCCTTCTGGGAAGCCCTGGAATAGATGCTTTTAGCTGCCTGACATCATTTGGCCACAGGAGAGATGAGAGGATCAGTATTTTTGTGTGCTCCTGTGACTCATTCACATCATAGCAGTATCCAGTGGGTAAGGATTCCTGAGTTGGGAAGTCCCAGATTTCAATTAAGGCATTAGTCTTGACAGATGATAACTGGGAAAAAGAGATTCCATGATCAACCAAATTTGGAAAAATTCTGTGTTAAAGTTAACAAGTTTCTTAGCTGTAGAACATCCCAAATACTTTAATATACTAGTATGCATTATAAATCTCTAAAAGGAGAACATGATATTCAAAGTTTTTCAGACATTTTTGATCATTGAAGCCCTTTATTGCAAAGCACCTTGAGGAACGTGTGAAACAGAGCACACTTTAGAAAATTTAGAAAATATTGATAAGAGGTTGTTAAAAGTTAGTGTCTGTTCTTGATATAAAAACTTAGACATAGGATTGGAAGAATACTGCCCTAAATTATAAGTAATACCTATTTCAGAACATGTCAGCATTATATTTACTGGTAAAAGACCAGTGTTCTAATCTATTAAATACTAATAATGTTTTTAAAAAATAAGATTATCATTTTATGGATTGAAGTTGTTTTTGGTAGTTGTGGCCAGTGCCATAAGTCATGAAGGAGAAATAAGAAGTATAAATTTTGGAAAGAAGAGAGGAAAATGTGTTATCAGAAAATACAAAATAATCAACTGAAAAAGGATTATAACTAATAAAAACTTTCAGGAAATAGATGAATATAAGATCAATAGCAAAATAAAAAAAAAATCAATATTTACCTCAACTACCAGAAATTACAGGGCTTAAAAAGGTTCCCTCACAATATCTACAAAATGGATAAAATGCTCAGGCATAATCCTCTTAGAGAATTGTGTGTTACTTATATGAGGAAAACTATAATATGTAATATTTAATTTAGAGATATAAAGGGTATATAATTAACATATATCTCTTAGATGTGAAAACTAAATATTTTAAAATGTTAATTTTTTCTCAATGTACAGCCTAATTGTAATAGCCATAAAACTCCAATGGTATTTTATTTGGAATTTCTAAATTTAATATGGATTTCTAAATTTCATCTGGAAGAATAAACTGGTAAGACTATTAATGAACATTCCTAAAAAGAAGATCAATACAGTGACAATAAGTAAAATAGTATGGTAATAGCATAAGACTAGAAATGCAAATCAGAATGGAATCAATAGAAGTGGTTTCCATCACGTAAAAGACTAACACATTATAAAGTAGGAGGAAGGAAATCAAGTGCTTAATAAATTAGAAATTGCTAGGCTAAGATTAGAAATTAATCTTTCACTTTGAATCACATCAAAATAAATTTCAGATGGATTAAAATGTAAATATATTTTTAAATTGTAGAGGCAAATAGAATTGAGTATTCACCAAACCTCTGGAAAAAGGATGATTTTCTCCTTCCTTCTTGGTCCTTTCAAAGGATAAGTTTCTAAATTTTAAATGAGAAGAAATCTTAACAGATGGGATTACCTAAAAATAAACATAATATACTTTAAAAGTAATCTTAAATATAAAAAGCAAACATCAGCTTTCTGCAGTGGCAGTGTTATGACCAGAGAGATTGTTCAAAGGTACTACATGACTAATAAGAAACTTCCCAAGACCGCATGCAAATTTAGCTGTAGTCAGCTCATTGTATTTCAATGAGATAAGACAGATGCACAAAGAGGAACTGGGCAAGATTGTTCACTAAATAATTATTAGAACAGTGAAAAATTAGAGACTACCTAAATGTCTACAATTAGAGGGTTGGTTAAATAAATTATGATAAAGTTCTATAAAGGAATACCAAGCAGTCATTAAAAATGATGATATAATAAATATTTTTTCACAATGAAAGATGCTCACAATTTATTGTTGAGTGAAAAATGAGATTATTCTAATCTAAACTCATACTTACTCTCTCCCTTTCTGAGTGTCCTGTTGTACTTACTATTTGAAAAACAAATTTTGAGACTTGTTTACATTTTTTTCCTTTATTCTTCCACTCAGCCAAATACCTTGGAGTCAAGCTCACCCCCTTTCTTTCTCTCTGCACCTAATATCAAACCTATCAGCAGTCTTGTTCGTTCTGCCCTTTAGAATATGTACAGAATGCTATCGTTCCTTACCACCTCTACTACTGCCATCTGGTCCAAGACACCCTCAGTCTCTCACCTAGAATATTGCAATAGCCTCCTAACTGGTCTGTCTGCCTCCACCCTTGTCCCTTTCCAGTGTATTCTTAACATAATAGCCGAAGTGAATATAAGCCAGACCATGTCACTTCACTGCTTAGAACTCTCTAGTGGTCTCTCGTCTCATTCAAAGTAAAAGACAAAATGCTTCAAGTAGCCTACAGAGCCCTTACAGCATCCATCCTCCACCCAATCTCACACCTTTCTGACCTTATTTACTACCATTCTGCTTTTGCTGTTCTCTCTGCCTAGAAACTTTGCCTGCAGATATTCAAAAGTCTGGCTCTTTCCCCTCCTTCAGATCTATCACTAGGACAGGACTTCCTAAACCACCATACCTTCCCATTCTCCCCACCCATACCCCCAGCACTCCTTCTGTCCCTTCCCTGCTTTATTTTTTCCATCACCATTTGACTTACTATATATTTTACCAAATATGTATAAGCTTATATATCTCTCCCAATAAAAATAGATCCATGGATACAGGGATTTTTGTCTATTTTGTTCCTTGCTATAACCTCAGCACCTAGAACTGCATATAACACAGAGTAGGTACTCAATAAATATTTATTAAATAAATGACTTTAGTCGTTTCATATAAGTAATTCTTAGTCTCCAAACTAGTTTGAAAGCTCTTTGAGGGAGTGTCACATGTTGCTTTCTATGCCTCCCACCCTGCATGTCAGTCCTCGAGCGCAGAATAAAGCAAGGCGGTGGGCACACTAGTGAACAGCAGTCAGTGTCTGTAGCACTAGATTTCTTCTGCCTCTCAGGCTTGGACTCCACCCAACTACTTGGATAGAAGACAGGCTGTGCTGGGGTGTTCTTTGTCTTGATCTGGGTGGTGGCTCCATGACTCTGCACATATATAAAAACTCATGACACTGTGGACTTAAGATTGCTGCACCTTTGCTATTATATTGGATGTGTATTATGCCTCAGTAAAAAAGAGTTAAAAAAAGTAAGTTTGTTCGATTCTTTGAGGTCTCCAGAAGAAGTTCAACATGCTACATGATACATTAAGAAGATTAGGAAAGAGTTCAGCATGTTCTTCCTTATTAAGAATTTCTAGTTGAGTTATTTAAATTTTTGTTTTGAATTCCAAATTAAAGTAAAATGATTTTTATTTACATTGTCTTTTACAGAGATAGCAGTTGCAGAATTTCACAAAAAAATCAAAGAGGCTTTTGAAGTCTTTGACCATGAGTCGAATAATACAGTGGATGTGAGGTTTGGAAATGTTTTCTTTGTTCTAATTCTAAATTTCTGATATAACTCATAAAATAGAAGAGAGCTCTTTTCTTTTTATATTTCTTAGATTTATTATGCTATTTAAAGTATTTATTTTCCTATGCCCTGTAAAAGGTCTTTGCTAACTATTGCTTCATATTACTACTGTTTCTTATTCTTTATAGTCTGGTGAAGTGGATATATCCACATTGCCTATTCCAACCTGTAGACTGTAAATTCTGTGAGTGAGATGAACTTTACTGTAGCTATAGTGCTAGACACATAGTTGGTGCTCAGTAAATATTTGTTGGGTAGATGAATAGAATTTCCTTTTAAAATAAATAAGTATGGGGCTGGCCCCATGGCATGGTGGTTAAGTTCAGCATGTTCCATTTCGGTGGCCTGGGTTTGCAGTTTCGGATCCCGGGAGCCGACCTACATCACTTGTCAGCCACACTGTGGCAGCAATCCACATATAAAGTAGAGGAAGATTGGCACAGATGTTAGCTCAGGGCTAACCTTCCTCAGCATGCATAAATAAACAAATAGACGAATAAATAAATAAATAGGCATGTATTATCAAGCCATGAATGGGATATTACAAAAAAAGATTAATAATGCGTAAACAATGATACACTCCCCAAGTAAAATAACAAAAAGGACAAAACAAAAGAACATAAAAAGATGAAAGAAAGACATTAATACTGGTAGAGCTAGGACAGGAGACAAAGAATATTTTGAGACCAGAAAAAAAAAAAAGGCAAAATGTAGAGGAGACTATATACATGAGTATTGTTAAAGAACAAAAATTCAACTGAGTAAATTTAAAGATCTATTTGGCTTTATTGAGTGATTCATGAGTTGGGCAGCATCCCCTCCAGCAAACAGATAGGAGCTCTGAGGAGTTGTACAAAATGAAAGGGTTTTTTTTTTTTTTTTTTGTGAGGAAGATCAGCCCTGAGCTAACATCTATGCTAATCCTCCTCTTTTTGCTGAGGAAGACCAGCTCTGAGCTAACATCTATTGCCAATTCTTCTCCTTTTTTTTCCCCAATGCCCCAGTAGATAGTTGTATGTCGTAGTTGCACATCCTTCTAGTTGCTGTATGTGGGACGCGGCCTCAGCATGGCCGGAGAAGTGGTGCATCGGTGCGAGCCCCGGATCCGAACCCAGGCTGCCAGTAACAGAGCGCGTGCACTTAACCGCTAAGCCACGGGGCCGGCCCAAAATGGAAGGTTTTTATAGGCAAAAAGAGTGCGGGACAAAGAAGTTAAAAGAGTAGATTATTTCAGGCAAGGTCACCTTCCCTTAGGGGGAAGCAGGGGGTCTATCAGATGACCTCACTAGTGTTGACCAGGAAATTCCAACCTGGTTGGTTTAAAATTCCACTCCTGGGAAAGGCTGAAACTGCAATTTGGTTAACTATTAAGGCTTAGTGGGCCTTAACACAAGTGACTCTATTTTGGGCTTGTTGTTTCAGTATAATAGAAGTTGTAGGATCCACGCCACGTACATCAAAGAAAGGCAATAAAACCATTCTTCTAGGAGGCCAAGCTAAATGAGGAATATTTGGTGGGATCACAATCTTGAGACAAAGAACCTAGTACACAGAGGCCACCAAAGCAGTGGGAAGTGATTTATAAATGGTACTGGAAAGGAACTATTTAATGCTTATAAACCAGTGCCGTCACTTCTGGTGCTAGTCAAGGGACTAAGTGCTGTAAACTTGAGCTAAACTGGATGAACAATGTGAGATCCTATTTTATTTATTCATGACAAATTGTAACTATATTTAGTCCTTAGTTTCTCACACCTGAAGGTACATGATGTGATTGCAAGAAAAGAGACTTGATAAGTGAGATCAGTTTCATTATTTGATAGTAACACTTTATGAAGTTTTGTTTTGTGTTTTTTTCTTTTGGTGAGGAAGATTGGCCCTGAGCTAACATCTGTTGCCAATCTTCCTCTTTCTGTTTGAGGGAAATTGTCCCTGAGCTAACATCTATGCCAATCTTCTTCTATTTTGTATGTGGGATGTCACCACAGCACGGCTTGATGAGCGGTGTGTAGGTCTGCGTCCAGGATCTGAACCCACAAACCCCGGGCTGCTGAAGCAGAGTGCATGAACTTAACCACTACACCACCGGGACGGCCCTCAAATTCTGTTTTATACCTTGACTATGTTTATGGGTCTTCCTGCAGTGGATAAGGTGGAGAATGGAGTTGAGTCACAGCACTGCAACTGTAGTTGGCCTAGTGTGAGCCTTGGCTCAGCTGTTGCCAAGGAAGTGTGAGGGTAACATGTGGGGCTGCAGCACTGTGCCGCCCCAAGTGGCTCTGGTCCCAGTGCGTGCTCTGTGAATGACACTGTGGAGCACCATACCCTTAGTGTGAGTGTCCTAGCAGAAAATGATTGGGTGGTGGCCGTGATAGGGTTTGAGAGGGGGTGGGGAGCCTGCGGCTCTTGCCTGCAATTTGAATGATGAAACATGCGAACTTCCTCAGACCTCTCACTGGAGCTGAAGGGTTCTTCTGGGGCAGAAGGGAGAAGTATTGTTAGAGAATTCAGGGAAGCAGAATAAAGCCCAGGAGAGCTTCCCGAGCAAGAAGGGGAACAGAGAAGGGAAACCAGTGTTTACTCATGGTGTGCTGACAAACTACCTGTGGTTGGGGGCTGGGGGGCTTCGTGTACATTACCTCATTGTAGTCTTTTTATTTGTGTGGTCAGGGTTGGCATCTCTAGTTTTTGGAGAAAAAGAGAAGATAAATAGTTTGTTTAAGATCACATCAGGGTTTTTATAATTCCAGACTTTACTTTTGTTGTGCCATGTTTCCCCCTCCCTCCTACCCTCCCTCCATCCCCATCCTTCATGCACTTCATGGGCCCATCTCCTGCCTTAGGCTTCCTGACAGTAGCAGTGAGAAGAAAATCTCCTAAATCCCTTAGAGCAGTGAGGCCAGGTCTTTTTTGGCAAATATTATTCAGCCATAAAAAATGAGGAAATCCTACCATTTGCAACAACATGGATGGCATTATTCTAAGTGAAATAAGTCAGACAAAGGCAAATGCTGTATGATCTCACTTATATGTGGAGTCTAAAAAAGAGAAAACAGAAAATCAAAACTCTAGAAAAAGAGATCAGACTTTTGGTTACCAGAAGGGGAGGGTAGGAGGGGGAATTGGAAGAAAGAGGTCAAAAGGCATAAATTTCCAATTATAAGATAAATGAGTACTGGGGATGTAATGTACTATAAATAAGTACTATGGGGATGACTATGGCTAACACTGCCAGATGATATATAGGAAAGTTGTTAGGAGAGTAAATCCTAAGAGTTCTTATCACAAGGAGAATTTTTTTTTCTTTTCTTCTTTCTTTTCTTTTTATTGTATCTATATGAGATGACAGATATTAGCTGAACCTCTTGTGGTAATCCTTTCACAGTATATGTAAATCAGACCATCATGCTGTACACCTTCAACCTACACAGTGATGTATGTCAATTATTTTTCAATGAAATTGGGAAAAAAAAAGAATTGAAGGCAGTGTTCTGTATAAAGAATGGTGTAAAGGAGGGTCTGAATGGAGTGAGAGTTCCGGAGACACATATGGTGTCTCAGTTTGGACAAGGAAGAGAGACCTGTTACTTGAGAGGTGTCCAGAGTATCTGGCTGTTTGTCCCCCACTGTGCTTTACTCCTCAGTGGAGATGTGGTACCATTTCCCTGTAGGGCAAACCGGGGCCTCTTAGAGATGAGTGATGGCTGCTCTCCCTTCCCCTTACCTCTGCTTTGCACTGATTGAAAGATTTAATTTAAAATTTTATCACATGAGATAGAGGGGAGGTCTGGTGTTGTGACTGCCAGGCAGCCAGTAGGTTTTCTTCATTACGTAAAACACTGTGAAATGGGCCCCTGCTACTTTCCTCATGCCCCTGCCAAGGGGCACCCTGGAGTCTGGAATCAGACTTCCTGGGCTCCATCCCTCACTTTGTGACTGTGAATAATTTATTCTCTCTGTGCCTCCATTTCACATTCACCTCCTAGGACTGGCGTAAGTAGTTCTAATGGTGGTTTGGAGACCCCTGTGGGTCCCAGGACCCTCTCAGGGGTCTGGGAAATGAAAAATATTTTCATAATAAATCTAAGATGCTATTTGCTATTTTCGTTCTCATTTTTTCACAAGTATATATTGGAGTTTTTCAGAAGCAATATGATGAGTGATATTGCAACAGATTGAATGCAGAACCAGATGTGAGAATCCAACTGTCTTCTGTTAAGCCAGACATTAAAAAGATTTGTAAGCATATAAAACAGTGCCATTCTTCTAATTAAATTTGTTTTTTATTTTAGAAAATATGGTTATTTTTCATAAAAATTGTTATTTATGTAAACATATAATGGGTTTATTTATTGTTACTTCTAAATGAATTAAGAAATAAATATTTTTAAAATTAGAGTTTTAATTTCTAGTACGGTAAATATAGATAGATATAACTCACATGAACAAAAGCTCTTTGGGGGTCTCAATAATTTTTAAGAGTGTGAAAGAGGTTCTAAGACCAAAAAGTTTGAGAACCACTCTTGTCAGTGGACATTTTTAAAGCTCTTAGATCAGTATCAGCTCAGAACAAATTAGCTTGGGATTTAAAGCTTAGAACAATATTATTATTATTCCACTTTATATTCTTTTTTTTTTGTTTTGTGAGGAAGATCAGCCCTGAGCTAACATCCATGCCAATCCTCCTCTTTTTGCTGAGGAAGACCGGCCCCGGGCTAACATCAGTGCCGATCTTCCTCCATTTTATATGGGAGTCCACCACAGCATGGCCTGACAAGTGGTTCGTCAGTGCTCGCCCAGGATCCGAAGCTGGGCCACCAGCAGCAGAGTGCACGCACTTAACCGCTACGCCACAGGGCCCCCCCACTTTATATTCTTGAAGTAAATAATTTATACTTGTCTTTCCTGTATTAAATCTAGGTTAGCAATGTTATATTGTACACAACAAAACTCTCATAAGAACTTTTTACTTATTTCTATGCATTCTATTTTGATTTTTTAAGTTCTGAAGCAGTTCATTTTCCTTGTTAAATAGTTTTTGAAAGTTGTCAGTACTGTAGGGGAGGAAGAGAATTCCTCTACCCATTCTAGGTCCTTCTGGCTGGTCTATGGATTAAATTGACATGAGACAGAATAAGCGGAGAAAATCAAACAAACCTTTATAACATGTATACATGAGAGAAACCCAGGAAAACTGAGCAACTCAGGCAGAATGGTCAAGACTGCCAGCTTAAATACCATCTTCAGCTAAAGACAAAGGAGCATGTTGGGGGTAGTGGTTTGGGAATTCAAATGGGAAGAAGGCAATTCACATGGAAATGGCAAAGAGAACTTTGATAAGAATGGGCTTAGCAAGGACCCTCCTAGTCTACCAATACCCAGAGTTATCTATGGTGATGGCCTGTTCTGGGGACAGGGCTTTTATCTTAAATTCTTTTAGGCTGTTAGGGGGAAGGCCAAAGTTTCTTTCAGAGACTTTTGTTCTTCAAAATAATCAAGGCAGGGGCAGGCTGGTGGTATAGTGGTTAAATTCATCGTCAGTGGGCCAGGGTTTGTGGGTTTGTATCCCAGGTGCAGACCTACATAGCGTTCATCAAGCCACGCTGTGGCGGCATCCCATATGCAGGGTAGAGGAAGACACCTAATAGCACAGATATTAGCTCAGGGACCATCTTCCTCAAGCAAAAAGAGGAAGATCTGCAACAGATGTTAGCTCAGGGTCAATCTGCCTAATGAAAAATAAATAAATAAATAATCAAGACAAGAGAAAGGGACACGTTTTGGGGTGGCCAATTCTGATCCCCCACAACACCTTGAAAAACATTGAGGTAGGTTTTCAATATCATTAATTAAGGACATTTGTATTTTGCCTCATACAAAACATAGAACATAATACACTTTGACTTATATACATTTTCCTGCTCTGTGTTCAGAATTTAATGAATAAGATTGAAAAATAAGTTTTTGAATAGATAATATATACACATGGGATAAAATTCTAAAAGTACAAAAAATATATAGAGATAGGTAAATCTCTTCACCTCTAACTCTGGCTATCCAGTTTCCCTTTCTAAAGGCAAGATTTGTTATAAGTTTCTCTAGTTCTTCCAGAGATAGTCTATGCAAATACAAGTGTGTGTGTGTATTTTTTATTGTGGTAAATATATATAACATAAAATTTAATATTTTAACCATTTCTAGGTATTTATTTGGCTCAGTGGCATTAAGTACATTCACATTACTGCCATCCATTTCCAGAACTTTTTCATCTTCCTAAACTGAAACTGCATAGCCTTTAAACCATAAATCCTCATTCCTCCTCTCCCTAGTTCCTGGCAACCACCATTCTACTTTCTAGCTCTATGAGTTTGACTACTCTAGATACCTCATATAAGTGGAATCATACAATATTTGTCCTTTTGTGTCTGGCTTATTTCACTTAGCATAATATCTTCAAGGTTCATCCATGTTGTAGCATGTATCAGAATTTCATTCCTTTTTAAGGCTGAATAATATCCCACTGAGTTTGTAAATACCATATTTTGTTTATCCATCTATCTGTCCATGGACATTTGGGTTGTTTCCACCTTTTGGTTATTTGAATAATGTTGCTATGAACATGGGTATACAAATATGTGTTTAAGTCCCTGCTTTTAGTTCTCTTGGGTGTATACCCAGAAGTGGAATTGCTAGATCATGTGGTAGTTCTGTGTTTAATTTTTTGAGAAACCACTGTACTGTTTTCCACAACAGCTGCACCATTTTGCATTCCTACCAGCAAAGCATGAGAGTTCCCATTTCTCCACATCCTTGCCAGCACTTGTTATTTTCTGTTTTCTGTTTTTTTAAATACCCATCCTAATGGGTGTAAAGTGGTTTTGATTTTCATTACCCTAATGACTAATTAGGGTGTATTTTCATGCACTTGTTGGCCATTTGTACATCTTCTTTGGAGAAATGTCTATTTATATCCTTTGCCCATTTTTTAATTGGACTGTTTATTTTTTTGATGTTGAGTTGTAGGATGTGTGTGTATTTTTAACATAAGTGGTGAGAGACTGTATAAACCATTCTGCACTTTGGCTTTTTCACTTATCAATCTATCTTTGTGATTAATATTTATTAGTACATAAAGAGCTTCCTCATTTCATTGTATGAGTGAATCATAATATATTGAGTTAATCTCCCATTGATAAATACTTAGGTTGTTTCTAGGATTTTGCTATAATAGTCCGTGTTACAGACAATATTTTAGTATGCATGCTATTTTGCAAAAGTGAGAATTTTCCTCTAAGGTAAATTCTTTTTTTTGGTGAGGAAGATCAGCCCCGAGCTTACATTCATGCCAATCCCCCTCTTTTTGCTGAGGAAGACTGGCCCTGAGCTAACATCCGTGCCCATCTTCCTCCACTTTATATGGGACGCTGCCACAGCATGGCCTGACAAGTGGTGCATCGGTGCACGCCCAGGATCTGAACCCAGGCCACCAGCAGTGGAGTGTGCGCACTTAACTGCTATGCCACGGGGCCGGCCCCAAGGGTAAATTCTGGAAAATATATGAAAATGCATGAATATTTTTGGTAGGTGTTGTTATCTTGACAATATATTCTCTGAATTATATAAGCGTGCCTGTTTCCCCACTTCTTCTTAAAGTTTAATTATCCACCTTTAGAATTTTTGCTAATCTGATATGTGAAAATAGAAACTGAGTGTTAAATTTTCGTTTCTCTAATTGTGGACATCTTTTTGCACGTCTAAAAGTGATTTGTAGGGCCAACCTGGTGGCATAGCGGTTAAGTGCGTGCACTCTGCTGCGGTGGCCCAGGGTTCGGATCCTGGGCACTCACCGATGCACCAGACCATGCTGTGGCAGCACCCCATATAAAGTAGAGGAAGATGGGCACGATGTTAGCCCAGGGCCAGTCTTCCTCAGCAAAAAGAGGAAGATTGGCAGATGTTAGCTCAGGGCTGATCTTCCTCACAAAAAAAATAATAAATAAACGTGATTTGTATTTCCTTTTGTTTGAATTGGCAGTCCATGACCTTTCCCCATTTTTTCCATTGAATTATTTATCTTTTTTATAGTAAAGATCTTAGCCTTCGTCTGAAATGTATGCCGTCTATCTTTTGACTATTTTTACTTTCTGGCATTCAGAAATTTAAAAAAATAGTCAAATTACACACCTTCTGAGTATGGATTTAATTTTTGGAAACAAACAAAAGTCATTAGAGTAGTTTTAATAGAATAAATTTTAGTTACCCTAAATAAAAGCTGGTTTGGTAAAAAATAAAAAACACATTCCACAAGGAATGCCTCTAAAGTAAAGAAGCAATTTTTCCATGTAGTTGATAAATTTAATTTGAAAGTCACTCAAATCTTACTGACAAACAAATCTAGTTTTTTGTAATCAATTTTCTTTCATCTTTGACCTTAATAAAATAAAAGTACACTCAAAGTCACTAGAGTCAGTTGCTGGCTCTTTCATTGATTTTTTATGTGCGACCCTCTTATTTCATTTTCCTTATATGAAATTCAAATAACAATACCTGCACCACTTAAACCACAAGAGTATTAAGATATCAAATGAAAAAATATGAATGAATTTTAAAAAGTATATAAGGTCAGATCAACTTATATATTTTTAAACACTCATTTTAATCAATTCCAGAACAGATTGATACTCAAGAATTTGGTGAGCTAGGATGTTGTAGGGTCCAATCCTGGAATGAAAGTGCTGGTCTTTCCCCTTCCCCAACCACACCTGTCTGTGCCAGTCCTAGGCTTCAGTGCCTCTGCAGAGTGACCTTATTAGTTTTCCAGACTATTCTGTGTCTACTTTGTACCTGCCTCATCTCCAGGGGATTTTCCCTCACATTTCCTTGTTCTTCATGTCTAGGCAAACATGTTGCGCTGCAGCAGCCCAGGTCTCCTCTTGCTCATACAGCCTCTCTCACTGCTTGCATCTCAGCTCAGCAGGAGTAGCCGGGACACAAGTCACCCAGCATTCATCTGTTCACTGATAAGGAGACTTGAGTTTCTTAAGCAATTGGCAAGAATTGTGAGTATATTAGGTCTTGTCTAAAATTCAGTAAGAAGTAGGTAAAAAGAACCTTTCTGCAGTGGATTAAAAGTGACTCTTCTTAAGAGGACTGGAGGTATCATATATATTACATCTACCTCTTTGCATTTAATATTATTTTTGAAGAGAAGTTAATACAACGTTTTACAATTCATTTTTATCAGGTAGTAAAAAGTGTGAGTAGTGTGGAGAAATTGCATGGACAGTTTCCCCAAACAATTATTATCTGAGAAAGCTTGAGGGTACTCAGAGAGCTTTTGAAGAACTACATAGGTAAATGGGTCTGCATTTGTGGAATGGAAAAACATATTATAAAAGAAGAATAGGATTGATGGCCCCACAGACCCACTGATAGGGAGTGAATCATAAAAACCAGCGTTTATTCATACAATGTTAGTTCACACTTATGAATGAAGTGATGAACTAAGACTTGGATAAATTTCAAAAACAATGTTGAGTTTTAAAAATTACAAAAAGAAGCAAACATTATGATACCACGTATGTAACTTTTAAACATACAAAATGATAGTGTTTATTGTTTATGAATAAAAAGACATGCATGGGAATGATAAACATCCTCAGAATAGTGGTTGCATCTGAAGATGGAGGGAGAAGGGATGGAGAATAGGACTTGAGCTGTTTCTGCCATGTTTTATTGTTAGGGAAAAAAATCTGAAGCAAATGTGGCAAAATGTTAATGTCTGTTAAATCTTGGTATTGGATATAATGGCTGTCTATAATATTTTTCCTGTACTTCTCTCTGAAATATTTCACAATTACACATAAAAATAAATATATATATTTTTAAAAAATTTTTTGTGTGTGAGGAAGATTAACCCTGACTTAACATCCGATGCCAATCCTCCTCTTTTTTTTTGCTGAGAAAGATTGGCCGTGGGCTAACGTCTGTGCCCATCTTCCTCTACTTTACATGGGATGCCACCACAACATGGCTTGACAAGCGGTGCATCTGTGCACCTGGGATCTGAACCTGTGAACCCTGGGCCACCACAGCGGAGCACATGCACTTTACCACTGTGCCACCAGGCTGGCCCCTAAAAATAAATATTTTTTTAAAAGTGGTTTACACCTTGTCTTTTCACCATCTCACTTTCCAGTTGCTTTGTAAAAAATTGGTTTTCTTGTAATAGCCCTTTTGATGAACTATAATTAATGAATAACTTAAAGAAAGCTTTAAAACATCACCCCAAATTCTACCTCCTGAAATAATAATTATTGCTGTTAGAGAACTATCATTCTACACCTTTTTATCCAGGTGTAATAGGATAAATGGATAGAAGGAGGGGGAGTTAATGAGAAAGGAAGAAGGAGGAAAGGAAAGGAAGGAAAAAGAAAGAAATGATGGGAGAAACAACTCTAGACTGTCCTCTCCACCGGGCAGGGGTGTGTCTGTTTTGCTCACGGCTGCAACTGAGCACCTAGACCTGTGCTCAGCACCTAGCAAGTGCCCAGTAAATGTTTATTAAATGAATGAAGGAAGAGACAATCCTATCAAAATAACATCACAATAACCATTCTTTTTAAAAATAAAAAGTATTAATTTAATTTTACTTGAATGTAACAAAAGAAAAAAATTAATTTAAACTGAAGACATTGTGTAATCTCAAATGTTTGTTGGCCATGGGAGACATTATTTATTTTAAATTCAGAAAAGATCATGAGAAAAACATTAAGAGGTTGTAGTTATGTGTGTGTGTGTTTTATTTTTTATTTTATTTTTTTGTGTGTGTGAGGAAGATCAGGCCTGAGCTAACATCCATGCCAATCCTCCTCTTTTTGCTGAGGAAGACCGGCTCTGAGCTAACATCTATTGCCAATCCTCCTCCTTTTTTTTTCCCCCCAAAGCCCCAGTAGATAGTTGTATGTCATAGTTGCACATCCTTCTAGTTGCTGTATGTGGGACGTGGCCTCAGCATGGCCGGAGAAGCAGTGAGTTGGTGCGTGCCCAGGATCCGAACTCAGGCCGCCAGTAGCGGAGCGCACGCACTTAACCGCCAAGCCACGGGGCCGGCCTATTTCAACTGCCTATTTCAAATACAGAAAGTGTCAGTTGACTCCCTGCTGTAGAAGAGGAGGACATTAGTGCTTTTAAAATTCCTCCCAATTTTTCTCCCTCAATCCTCGAATTTATCTTAGGTATATTATTATTTTTACATTGACAAGGTAGAATATTTATACTTAGTTTAGGATTCATGCAATTTTTTAGTATATTTTTCCTATATTTGAATGTAATTCTGTTAACCACCATTTCCTTCTCCATCCTTGAATTCTTTATTTTGATTTATTTCTGTTGTCTGGATTATCTTGTCAATTTTATTTTCATTAAAGTGCTCATGGGTATTTTCCCTGAGTTCTTTCATATTTAAAATGTTTGAATACTTTGTACTTGAATGATATCTTATAAATTTATATCATCATTTTTAATGGCTGCAAGGTGTTCCAAAGTATGACCATACCATAATTTAACATGTCTCCTAATTTTGGAAATTTGGGTTGTTTAATATGCTACTATTGTGTCAGGGCTAAAATTATTAATGTGGAATTTTTCAAAGGCTTTATCCCTTTCCTCAACTGCCAAAAAATCAATCCTGTAGGCCCAAGTTCTTTTCTCTTACCTTTTCCTAAAGAGGAAGAACTTTTTTTTATTGTTGGGAGATAGGTTCTCTCAATCTACATGATTAAATTCTGAGAGTAGGATAGTAGGGGGATAAATAAGAAACTGTAATAGTGTGGGTGTATGTATCCCCCCCCAAATTTCATATGTTGAAATCCTAACTCCCAGTCTGAGAGTATTAGGAGGTGGAGCATTTGGTGGGTGGTTAGGTCATGAGGGAGGAGACCTCGTGGTTGGGATTAGTGTCCATATAAAAGAGACCAGAGAGCTGGCTCATCCCTTCTGCCATGTGAGGTTATGGTGAAAAGACAGCTGTCTAGGAAGTGGATTTGATACCAAACCAAGTGGGCTCACCTCCTGGTGAGTTAAGTAAGACTCTACACCAGTGGAGTTTGTCTCACAAAGTAAAGTGTATTTGCAGCAATAGGAGGCCATGAGGAATCATTTCCAAAGTCAAGGCATCCCCGAACAAAGGGAAGCAGGAACTTTTATTTGGTTGGGATATTCAAAAGGGAGAGGTGGGTACACTGCAGATTATGGTAGTGAGGCTTAATCTCCTCTAGAAGAGATCTTCTCTTGTAGGGAGGCTTGGTTAGCTTCAGGGTGGCTACTGGTTGTCTCCTTAGCATAACAACAGTTAAATGCTTCCAAACCCACCTTTGAGTTCCTCAGGGCACTAGTCAGTGACAGATTCTCACCAGACACCAAGTCTGCCTGCACCATGATCTTGATCTTCCAGCCTCCAGAACTGTGAGAAATAAATGTTTGTTGTTTATAAGCACTCAGTTCGTGGTATTTTGTTATAGCAGCTTGAACAGATAAAGACACAAACCCACTCTGACTGAGACTGGAAGATTTGTTAAAGATGTTAAAGGGGGAAGTAAGATTTGAGAGAAAGCAATGGATCTTAGTTACAGGATCTGAAGGGAATATTCAAGAAAGCGGATTAAAATTAAAAAAACAATAGTTTTTGAATAGATAATATAGTCACATGGTTAAAAATTCAGAGAAAAAAGTATAGAGAAAAGTCCTTCTAACCCTCTTCAGCCAGCCATCCAGAACGCCTCCAAAGCACTAGCAACTAAAATACTAATTTCTAGAGATCACTCCAAAAATATTGTATGCATATACAAGAAAATACATTTATATTACTTTGTTACCCCCTTTTTTTACTCAAACAGTTGCATACTTTCATAGTATGGTTCTGTTGCCATAGGATGGGATCAAACCTTGATGAAGTTCATTTTTATGGCTTCTCAGTAGCACTCAGGAGTCTGGAATGGATGTAACTTTCCAGTTCAATCTTAGTCTAAGTGCATAAATGTCCTAAATTTGAGTATACTGGAGGGCATCCCAAAGGGTATGGGCCCTAGGTATCCCAGTAAACTCTGTCCCAGGCTTTGTGAATGGGAGTTGATTAATAGGATGGCATTGTGGTAGAAGAATGACACTTGGATTCAGGCCACCCTGTTCAGGGCACTTAATTGGCTGTTGTGATAAAGAAGACCCTTTCTGTATTCTATATCTTTGAAGGCCAACTTTGGTTGACTCTGGATTATAGGCATCTGTCTGTTGTACTTATTATATTGTCTACATGAGGTACAAATTTTGCTGTATAGCTACAAAAATTGGGAGCCAGAGGCTGAGGATTGGTGGTCTCAGGGAGTGTACTTCCTGGGCCTCTGGGCATATAATTCCTGTGGCCTCTGGGTGTGTACCCTCTGGGGCTTCCAGGTTCATAATCCTGCAGCCTCAACCTGATCTCATTAACACAGGAAATAAAATACTGGATTCACTTGAAAAGTGGCAGCCCTATTAAATGTGGAAGACTTCATGCAAATGCATAACAGAGAACAGCTTACAGCAGTATCTTCATTAGCTTTGAACAATAGAGGGGACACAAACCATAAAGAAATTAATGTGTGCTCAGATGGCTGCAGGCGTGTTTGGAAATCTAGCTCCTTTCAACATTGGTTGCTCTCTGCCAGGTTGCATGGGACCAAATAATCTTTAAATTTTCTCAGTTGATGCAAGTTATTTGGAAATAACTGATATAAGGAGTGATTATTCCTTATATGCATAAGGAATAAGCAAAAAACTTACCACAGTGGCATTTAAGTTTCTCAGAGCACTGGAATGACATTTGTTGCCATTAAGGGGATATAGGACTCTTGTATTTCAACAGTCACCCTGTGACTCCACCTCAGCTCTACTAGTCTAACATGCTGGTGACTCTCTTACTTCTATTCTCTGTCTTCCAGATTCTTCCTCCTACTTTGCTACCAGCTAATTTAATCTCCACTATGTGTCTCCTACCCCTTTGCTTCTACTTACTCATGGGCTTCTGAAATCATATGGTTCTGCTTACTGCTTTCTCTCTCTCTTTCAATCTGTTATTCCCCTTCTGTCTCTCTTTCATTTACATTCCTCTTTGTATGTCTTCCTTTAAAACTCCCAAGGAAGAAAAAAGAAAGGTCTGCTTTGCTCACTTGTCAATATTGAGTAGAGTGTTTTTGTTGAGCAGATCTCATATGATAGACAACTTCATAGGCCTTTCTCTTATAGACCTATAGATATCGTTTTTTGGTTATGTAGCCATCTCTGGTTAAAGCAGCTGTGCCTAGGGAGGAAGATCAAATGGTACAGAGCATAACAACTTAGACGTTAAGAAACTCTCAGAAGGACTGTGGATTTGACAGGTACCTTAATACCTATATGGTACAGGTAACCTCAAATCCTGATGAGATTTTAGAAGGCTAATCGGCCATTCCAACCCAGTTTCTAGGCCAGCAGTTGGAACTTTACGACAGACTCACTGGTTTCTGACCACTCACTCCCTTCCCTGGTAGTGCTAGTGATTCATGTCATGGTGGCGGACTATGGTCGAGATTGGGTAGTCTAATTCTATTGCCTCTCTTCCTGAGCACATAGCTAAACTATAATTCCCAGCCTCCCTTGCAGATATAGGGAGGCTGGGGATTATGGTCTAGGTAGACTATCTGACTGAGTTTTGGCCAATACAATGTAGGTGGAGTGATGTGTGCCATTCCTAGGCCTGATCCATAAAAACCTCCCATGTGTGATCCTTCAGGCTTTTTTCCCTTCTGCCCTGATACATACAAACAAAGTGACATTGGAAATGATGTGTTGAAAATAATGGAATCACGAGACGGAAGGAGCTGGGTCCCTGAATGATTTTTTTGGGGGAAATCCACCCCATTGATCAGGAAAATTTATTATGGATTAATATAAGCCACCTCCATGACTGTGATATTAAGCCACTGGATGTTGGAGTTTGTTATAGCAGTGACCATTGTCCTCACAGAGTAGCATTATTGAGTTTTCTCCACAGGACCCCAAGGAAGGGTTTGGGGCCCTAGATATCATAGTAAGCTATGTCCTAGGCTAAAGTTGGTTGAAAGGGTAGCCTGTTCAGAGAGGGCTGGTGAGGTCTAGAGGAAGAACTATCATTGTTTTGCTACTTCTCTCAAGCATGACTTGAATAATGTGTCCCTTTAAGACTTCCTCCTCAAATCACAAACTATGGATTTCAGATACATTTGTGTTACATAAGAAAGTCCAAGAGTTGTTTGAAATGCCCCAAATCTATTTGGGGGTGAAGAAGGGCTGTAGGGGTTAGTAACTAGTGGTTCCACCCTGTACACAGAGCAAGTAACTCCATCTTCACCATAGTCAATTGTAGCAATGGAATTCAATGTTCTATATATTTTAGATAGAAGGAGTGACAGAAACTTCATCCATTCCATTTACAGAGATAGTAAGGCAAGATATCTGAATCTGTTCTTTCCCTGGGGAGAAATGAGAAAGACAGGACTGGTATAGGTGCTATTCAAGTGGCTATGAAAGGGAGAAGATTTGGTTACATTAGTAGGGTTCCCAGCAACATAGGAATTCATTATTTTCATCTTTGAAGGACTCAGAATCAAATGTTGAGTGGTGCCACTGTGCAATGCAGTCATGAAACCAGGCCAGAAGCCAGGCTGTAAGTGCAGTGATTCAAGAAAGCTTTTGGTTAATTTAAAGGCATAGGAGCGACACCAGCTCCTAACCCATAGCCTTCTTCTATTTCATTTTTTGAATTACGGAGAAGTGACACTCAAATGTCTATTTTTTTTGAGAACTACTGAGGCATTTTGTAATAGTTTCCAGCCTTCCACTAAGAGGTCATTTTAAGCCATCTTTGCTCACCTAACTCTAAGAGTATTTATGTTTTTAACTGAAAGCTTATATTTTTTGTTTCTCCTAAGTTATAAACTTGTTGAAGACCAAATGTATTTAATATTTGGGTTCTGTAATGCATACCACATTGTCTTTTTTCTCTATACAGTGTCAATAATATGAGCAGAAGGTTTGTAACTAGTTGTGTGGATTTATTAGGAAATGAATGTGTAAAGGTGGGCTAGGGGCCATTCAGTGAATGATCTTGTTTGCTGCCCCAAGGAGCCTGGATTTTGTTATATAGGCAATACAAATCCATAAATGCAAAGAAGTGGTAAGGCTAGATTTGGATTTTTTGAAAGAAAACTCTAGCTATAGGATGGTAGATAGGTTGGCACATGGACCAGAGCAGTGGTTCCTAGTTCTGGATGCACATTAAAATCACCTGGGGGTGGGGGGCCAGCCCAGAGGCAGAGTGGTAGAGTGCATGCGTTCCGCTTCGGCGGGCCTGGGGTTCACCAGTTTGGATTCTGGGTGGGGACCTGTGCACCACACACCAAGCCATGCTGAGGTGGCATCCCACATACAGCAACTAGAAGGATGTACAACTATGACATACAACTATCTACGGAGGCTTTGGGGAGAAAAAAGAAGGAAGATTGGCAACAGATGTTAGCTCAGGGCCAATCTTCCTCAAAAAAAACAAAATCACCTGAGGAGTTCCTAAAACACACATAGACACACAGACAAGTATGAGCAAAGACTGTAACAAGGACTTGAAGAACAAGCTTTAATGGCACAAAATCTGACAGTAGCAGATATAAACAAGAAAATAGAGCAAGAGGAATTCCCATTCTTTTTTTTTTTTTTTTGTGAGGAAGATCAGCACTGAGCTAACATCCATGCCAATCCTCCTCTTTTTGCTGAGGAAAACTGGTCCTGAGGTAACATCCGTGCCCATCTTCCTCCACTTTATATGGGCCGCCACCACAGCACGGCCTGACAAGTGGTGCATCGGTGCAGGCCTGGGATCCAAACCCGGGTCGCCAACAGCGGAGCATGCACACTTAACCACTATGCCAAGGGGCCGGCCCAGGAATTCCCATTCTGCTCAAAGGCATCTTAATGAGAGCTTGGGAAAAAATTTGGATAACAGTATGTCTGTGTGTGGACTTACAGAGCTGCCTCACAAGCCCAGACAGGCCAGGACTGCATGCAGAAGAGCAGCATAGAGCTGGTTCTGAAAGGTCTCCAACCTAAAGAGACCACGTGACTCTCCCAAACCTCCAACCTAAAGCCAGGCAGAAACAAGGATGTCTGCACAAGGGCAGGCATGGATAGCATAAGTGCCTTAGCCACAACCTCACAGGTAAAATCCCTTTTGATAACTAAGCTTTCCTTGTCATTCACCCTGATCTCTGTATTCTGCTGAGGTATCCTCTCCCTGAGGCAATGAACATGGAACGCCCTAGCTACCTAGGTGGAGGGAAGAATACAAAGAATTATGGATGGAAAGGCCTCCATTGTTATTCCAAAACATCCCACTACACAAATGTCTTCCATATAAAACAAAAAACAACAACCAAAAAACTTCTACTCGATAAAGCCCCCACAGCTAGTGTCTTTCTCTTCATAGCTAAGAATCTTAATAAGAAAAGGAGTTTGCTTTTACTGATAACTTTTCACTCTGTTCATTCTTCAACATGCAATTTGTAATTTGACTTCTATCTCCCAACCCCATTTCCATTCAAACTGTTTTTCCTGAGGTCATTAGTTGTCTCTTCCCTTGTGTTCCATGATATCACCTTTTGTTTTTACCCAACATCTCTGACTCTTCCTTCTCAGCTCCTTTTGTGGACAACTATCTTTCTATTTGGCTTATTAATGTCCACCAGAGTTTTATCTCTATCCCTCTTGTCATTTTACTTCCTTTCCTGGGAAATCTCATCCATACCCAAATCTGGAGCTCAACCTAGACATTTTTTTTTTCTTTTTTTGTGAGGAAGATCAGCCCTGAGCTAACATCCATGCTAATCCTCCTCTTTTTGCTGAGGAAGACTGGCTATGAGCTAACATCTATTGCCAATCCTCCTCCTTTCTTTCCCCCAAAGCCCAAGTAGATAGTTGTATGTCATAGTTGCACATCCTTCTAGTTGCTGTATGTGGGACGTGGCCTCAGCATGGCTGGAGAAGCGGTGCATTGGTGTACGCCTGGGATCCGAACTGGGGCCGCCAGTAGTGGAGCGCATGCACTTAACCGCTAAGTCACGGGGCCAGCCCTAGAAAAATTTCTTGAAGTCCATTAAATAAACAACTCTGTTGTCAAAGGGGAAATTTTATGACAATGAAATTGAAAACTTATAGAGAATAGCAATAATGGAAATTGAGATATAAAAATGGAAATGACATCAGAATCTAGGAGATACAACCAAATCAAAACATTAAATGTCTATATCAAGAAAAATAAAAGCATAAAAAAATGAATAGAACATCCAACTCAAAACTTTAGGGAGAAAAGGTAAACTGAGAGAAAGCAGAAAGGAAGAATTAGTGAAGATAAAAACAGAATTAATGGGGCTGGAAATAGGGAAACAGTAGGAACTAATAAAATGAAGAACTGGTTCTTTGTAAAAGATTTAAAAAGATAAACCACTGGCAATTTTTTTTTTGAGAAAGCACAATTACACAAATGACTTGGGACAATAACCGTCAAAACAGAACTCTATACAAGCAAATTTGAAAATCTAGCTGAAAAAGTCAACTTTCTAGTAGAATGTAATTTGTCAAAACTGATCCCAGCCTTGTGTACCTGGATTTGAAGACTTAGTATTGTTAAGATGGCAGTACTCCCCAAATTGATCAATGAATTCAACACAATTCCTATCAAAATTCCAGCTGCCTTTTTCTTTCAACAGTTGACAAGCTGATCCTAAAATACATATGGAATTGTGGGAGACCTAGAATAGCCAAAAAAAATCTTGAAAAGAAGAACAAATTTGGCCTTATACTTCCCAATTTCAAAATTTACTACAAAGCTATAGTAATCAAGACTCTGTGATACAAGCATAATGTCATAGGGCTAGACATATGGACCAGTGAAATAGAGTTGAGTGTCTAGAAATAAACCCTTACATTTATGGTCAGTTGATCTTCAACAGAGTTGGCAAATCAATTCAATGGAGAAAGACTAGTCTTTGCAACAAATGGTGCTGGGACAACTGGACATCCACATGCAAATGAATGAAGTTGGACTCCTGCCACATACCATACACAAAAATTGACTCAAAATTGATAAAAAACCTAAATGTAAAAGCTAAAACAATAAAACTCTTAGAAGAAAACGTAGGTGTAAATCTTTGTCACCTTGAATTGGGCAGTGGTTTGTTAGACATGACACCTAAATCACAAGCAACCCAAGGAAAAAAATAGATAAATTAGACTTCATCAAAATTAAAAACTTTTGTGCTTCAAGGGACACCATCAAGAAAATAAAAAGCCACAGAATGGGATAAAATATTTGCAAATTGTATGTCTGATAAGGGTCCAGCATTCAGAATATATAAAGGACACTTACAACTCTATAATAAAAATACAAATAACTCAAGTAAAAAGTGGGCAAAGGATTTAAATAGACATTTCTCCAAAGAACATATTTAACGGCCAATATGTACAAGAAAATATGCCAGACATCATTGGTCATTTGGGAAATGCAAATCAAAACCACAATGAAATACTACTTCTGATCACTAGGATGGCTATAATTTTAAAAATGTAAAATACAAACATTGGTGAGGATATGGAGAAATTAGAACCCTCACACTCTGCTGGTAGGAATGTAAAATGGTGCAGTCACTTTAGAAAACAAATGTGTAGTTCCTCAAAATATGGTATAAAGTTACCATATAACCCAGCAATTTCATTCCTAGGTGTATACTCAAAAGGAAAGAAAAAATATGTCCACACAAAAACTTGAATATAAATGTTTATAGCAGCATTATTCGTAATAGCCAAAAAGTAGAAATGACTCAAATGTCCATTAACTGGTGAATGGATAAACAAAATGTGGTATATCCGTGTAATGGAATATTATTCAGTCATAAAAAGGAATGAAATTTAGATACATGCTACAACATAGATGAACCTTGAAAACATTATGCTAAATGAAAGAAGCCAGACACAAAAGGCCATATATTATATGACATTTATATGAAATATCCATAATAGGCAAATCCATAGAGACAGAAAGTAGATTAGTTGTTGTGAAGAGGGAAGGGGAGATGAGAATGAGAAGTGACTGGTAACAGGTATGAGGATTTTTTGGGGGTTGATGAAAATGTTCTAGGATTAGATAGTGGTGATGGTTGCTCAACATTGTGAATATACTAAAAGCCACTGAATTATACACTTTAAAAAATTCAATTAAAAAAAGCAAAACAAAACAAACTGATCTCAGTAAAGACAGAAAATCTAAATATACTAATTTCCATAGAATCAATAGGCAAGTTTTCTTTTTTTAGATAATATAACTTTAATTTATTTTTATGTAAAATGTTAACTGTTGATTTTTATTTTATACAGACACATAATTCAAGAATAAATCATTATCAATATAAGCCAAAAGTCAAAATAATACAAAGGTAAATGATTTGCATCATTTTTTGGGGGGATGTACATCATTCTATTTCAATTTCTGTGTAGATTACATCATGTTCACCACCCATAGACTAATTACAGTGTATCACCAAACAGATATGCCTAATTACCCCTGTCACCCTCCTCCCTCCCCTCTTCCTCTCTGGTAACTACCAATCCAATCTCTGTCTCTATATGTTTGTTTATTGTTTTTATCTTCTTCTTTTGTGTGCGTGAGGAAGATCAGCCCTGAGCTAACATCCATGCCAATCCTCCTCTTTTTGCTGAGGAAGACTGGCCCTGGGCTAACATCCATGCCCATCTTCCTCCACTTTATATGGGACGCCACCACAGCATGGCCTGACAAGTGGTGCATCGGTGCACGCCCACGATCAGAACCTGGGCTGCCAGCAGTGGAGCGCATGCACTTAACAGCTGTGCCATGGGGCCGGCCCCTTTATCTTCTATTTATAAGTGAGATCATATGGTAATTTACTTTCTCCCTCTGACTTGTTTCACTTAGCATAATACCCTCAAGGTCCATCCATGTTTTTACAAATGGCAAGATTTCATCCTTTTTTATGGCTGAGTAGTATTCCATTGTGTATATATACCACATCTTCTTTATCCATTTGTCCCTCCAAGGGCACCTAGGTTGCTTCCAAGTCTTGGCTATTATGAATAATGCTGCAATGAACATAGGGGTGCATATGTCTTTACACATTCATGTTTTCATGTTCTTTGGATAAATACCCAGCAGTGGAATAGCTGGATCATATGGTAGTTCAGAAGTTTTTACTTTGGTGTAGTCCCATTTGTTTATTTTTTCTATTGTTTCCCTTGCCTGGTCAGGCATGGTACTTGAAAATATGCTGCTAAGACCTATGTCAAAGAGTGTAATAATAAGCAAGTTTTCAAAGAGCTCTCTCACCAAAAGGCTTCAATCCAGATGGTTTAATAGGAGAATTCTACTAAACTTAAAAAAATTTTAGTCCCAGTGGTACTTAATCTCTTCCAGAAAATAAGAAATGAAGGAAAACTTCCAAATTCTTTTTCTGAAGTGAGTATAATGTTGATACCAAAAATGTAATAAAAATTGCATTAAAAACCCTAAAAAACAGTCTTACAAATATCTATACAAAAATTGTAAATAAAATACTAGCAATAAAATACAATAACACATTAAAGCAAACTGAGATTCATTTCAGAATGAAAGAGTAGTTCTATGTTAGGAAGTGTAGTAATATATTTCATTATATTACTAGATCTGAAAAAGAAAAATCATAGGATCATTTCTATAGATATTTGAGTCATTTGACAGAATTCAATACACATTCATAATTTTAAAGACAAAGTATTAAGACTTCTCCAGAGAAACAGAACCAATAGGAGATAGATAGATAGATAGATAGATAGAGCTATAGATAAAGATAAGAGATTAATTATAGGAATTGATTCATGTAATTATGCAGGCCAGTAAGCCCCATGATCTGCCATCTGCAAGCTGGAGAACCAGAAAAGCCAGTGGTATAATTTAGTCTGAGTCTGAGTCTGAGAGCCTGAAAACCAGGGAAGCCAGTGGTTTGAGTCGAAGTCCAAAGGCCCAAGAATCAGGTGGCTGATAGTATAAGCCCTGGTCCGAGTCCTAAGGCCTGAGAACCAGGAGCACCGGTGTCTGAAGGCAGGAGAAGATAGATGTCTCAGCTCAAGCAAAGAAGGCAAATTAGCCCTTCCCCTGCCTTTTTCTTGTTCTCAGGCCTCCAACATGTTGGATAATGTCCACCTGCATCGGTGAGGGCACTCTTCTTTACTCAGTCTACCCATTCAAATGCTAATCGCTTCTGAAGACCCTCACAGACACACCCAGAAATCATGTCTTACCAGCTATCTGGCCATGCCTTAGCTCAGTCGAGTTGACACATGAAATTAACTATCACACTCAATAAAATAGAACTTGAGGAAATACTTCTGTACCATGAAATGTGTATGTCTCAGCCTAAAATCTAGTTTCTTACTTAATGAGGAAACACAGGCAGCATTTCCATTAAAGTCAGGAACAAGGTAAGAATATCCACATTGACCATTATTATTTAGTATTAACTAGAGGCTTCAGCCAATGCAATTAGACAAGTAATAATGGAGGCATAAATATTGGACATGACATGGTAGAAGGTGGAAAAGATATAAGAAAAAAGAAAACTATCTCTATTTGTAGATATGATGTTGAAAAACCCAAGAGAATCAATGGAAAAACTACTACAAAGAAAAAGAAAACAATAAAGTAGTAGGAAATAAAATTAATATACAGAAATCAAGAGCCTTCAACTATACAATGACCAGTTAGATGATATAATGGGAGATAAGATTCATCTACAATAGCAACAAGAAAGCTAAAATTTATCAACATAAATGTAACCAAAAAATACAAATGCTACATTACAAAAACCTGAAAGATATAAAAATAGACTTGAAAAAAGGGAAAGACATACCATGGTTTTGGATAGGAAGGCTTGAAATCATAAAGATGTCAAGTAATCCTAAATTAACTTATAAATTTAACACAATCCCAGTTAAAATACCAACAGATCTTTTCTGGAACTGGACTAGTGAATTTAATGTTCATATGAAAAAATAAAAAAGCAAGATAGCCAAGAAAACTCTGATAAAGGAGAGCAAGGAGGTGAGTTTAGCTTTATTTGATATTAAAACCAATTACAAATCCTTTACAATTAAAAGAGTGTGGCATAACAGACCAATGAAATAGAACAGACAATCCAAAAATAGTTCTAAGTGCATATGGAAAGTTAATATATGATATAGGTGACATCTCCAATAAGTGGGGAAAAGATAGACTTCACAACTGAATAGCCATTTGAAAAAACATAAAATTAGTTCTGTACTTCAAATTGTATACTAAGATAAAGTCTATATGCAACAAAAATCTAAGTGTAAAATATAAAATCTCATAAGTATTAAAAAATATATGGGTGAATTCCTTTATGAACTTGGAGTGGGGAAATGACTCAAAACAAAATCCAGAAGTAAAAAGGCTGACACATTCAGCCACGTTAAAAAAAAAAATTTCAAGTTAAAAAAACTTTAAAAATTCAAGAGACAAATAACAACTTGAGAAAATCTTATATTGCAAATGGCTAATATCCTTAATATATAAAAGTGGTATTCATTCTTTGACCATGGAAAAAACACGGAATTTAGTATGCCATTGTTTTAAAATTTTAGTGTTTTTAAAAACATTTTATTTTGAAATTAATTTTAGAGTTACAGAAATGAAAAACCTAGTACAGCGTGTTCCTGTGTATCCCTCACCGAGCTTCCCTCCATGGTCATTCTTATATAATCACAGTACAGTTATCAAAACCAGGAAATTACCGCTGGTTCTAAACCATGAACTCACCTACAGATCGTACTGGACTTCACCAGCTGTTCCTGCATCTCCCTTCTCTCCAGGGTCCAGTACAGAATCTTCTGCTGCCTCTAGTTGTCTTGTCTCTCCAGTCCTCCAATCCGAGACAGCTCCTCAACCTTGCTGTCTCTCCTGACCATGATACTTTGAAAAGTCCTGCTCAGTGACTTTGTAGAATGTCTCTCAGTTTGGGTTTGTCAGATGTTTTCTCATGCATAGACTGAGGTGATGCGTTTTTGTCAAGAATGCCGTAGATGTGACTTTGTATTCTTCTCAGAGCATCATGTCAGGGTGCCCTTGATGCTGAAATGTCTTATTACTGATAATGTTCCCTGACCACTTGGTTCAGGGGGTGTCTGCCAGGTTTCCCCACTCTAAAGTTATTACTTTTTCCCTTGTGATTAGTAAATATCTTGGGAAAGATACTTCAAGACCATGCAAATATCCTATTTCTCCTCAAACATTGCCCACTAATTTTAGCATCCATTGGTTGATCTTGACCATAACAATGATTGCTGTAGTATTTGCCAAATGGTTTTCTGGTGTTATTCTTAAGAAGAAACCCCAGGATGGGGAGCTTTGGTTTGTTTTGTTTGGGCAGTGAGCAGCCATTTGTCACTGTTGAATTTGGAATTATTTAGACCTTTCACAATAATGAAAAATGTTTAGTCAATTAATATAGTAGACATGTATTAAAACCTTGTGATAACCAAAACATCTCTGAGAAATCTGCAGAAGGCAGAGTGGTTCTGGGTTGTATCTGAGTCTTTTTCTCTGCCTCTGCTTTTCACCTTAAATCCTACTCACCACCATGATTGTTCTAAGAAGATGTTATTGCACAGAGGCTGAGAGACAGAATCTCAGGAGTCAGAGGATAGGACCAACTTCTAGTTTTGCTCCATACAGTTTATGTTCCTAGAGGGTGAGTCAAATAACTTCTCCAAGTTCTAGTTTCCTTCTTTTTAATATGGGGATTCTAATCTGGATTGATGTAAGAATTGAATGAATGTATATGAAAGTATTTTTTAATCAAAAGGCATTTTTCAAACTATGAAGTGTTCTAGAAATTTATTTATTATTCAACAAAGATTTATTGAGTCCCTGCTGTGTGTGAGCTCCTTCTAGGTGTTGGAATATAGCAGTGAAAGGCCTCTGTCCTCGTGGAGCTTATATTTTAGAGGGAAGAGATAGACAATATACAAGTAAATGAATCAAGACAATTTCAGATAGTAATAAGTGCCACAAAGTAAATAAAACAAGATGATATAATAAAATATGATATAAGGAAAATAAAATAGGATGGTATTAGAGAGTGAGGGGTGGTTGGGTGGGATGAAACCGTCAGATGTTCTGGTCTGAACTGGTTTCTCTGGAGGTAGTGTTTGAGTTAAGATCTTGAAGATTAGAAGGAGGCAGCCGTGTAAAGAACTGGGGGAGAGCAAATAGGAAAACTCTATGAAGGGGAGGGGTTAGTGTGTTGGAGAAAAGCAAAGATGGTAGCATCACTCTGCTGTAGTCAGAGAGTGGCATGAGATCAAGTCCAGAAGGTTGGCAGGGGCCAAATTATGTAGAGCCACCTAGGCCCTGAGGAAAAGTTTAGATTACCAGCGCAGCCGGAAGCCATTGGGGGGTTTTAAGAGGGGGAATTACAAGCCATGATTTTCAATTTCAAAGATTGTTCTGGCTGCTGTGAGGAGAGTGGATTGAGGAGGTTGGTGAGAGCAGAAGAAGAACGACTCCCTGAGGGGTCCTGTGGTGGTTCAGGCAGGAGCGAGTGGGGCCAGAACAGGGTATGATTATTAGGATTGTTATTGTTTGGGGCTGAATGGTGTCCCCCCAAAAGTCATGTCCCTGATGCCTACTACCTCAGAATATAACCTTATTTCGAGATAAGGGCTTTAAAGTGGTGATTCAGTTAAAACGAGGGCATAGGGTGGGCACTAACGAAATGTGACTGGTGTCCTTATAAGAAGGAATTTGACACACAGAGACCAGGGATGTGCACACAGAGGAAAGACCACATGAGGACACAGCAAGAAGACGACCATCTGCAATCCCTCGAGAGACACTTCAGAAGAACCAGCCCTGCCAGCACCTCGACCCTGGGCTTCTAGCCTCCCGAACTGTGAAAAACTACATTTCTGTTGTTTCAGCTGCCCAGTCTGTGGTATTGTGTTATGGCAGCCCTGGCAGACTAATACAGTTATGATAATGATGATGGTGGTGGTGATTTCTTCACAGCATTTATCATTGCCTGAAGTTAGCTCATATATTTATTTGTTTGTGAGTGTACGCTTTCTCCCACCTGACTGCAAGTGCCGTGGTTAGAGCAGGGACCTTGTCTGTCTAAATCATGACAGTACCCACAGTGCCTAGGGCAGTGCCTTAGCCATAGCAGATGGAAAAGTAAGGATGTCATTAAATTATTTATTTATTATATCACTCCATGTAGTGTCTGATATTTTATAAGGCTTTTTTTTCTGTGATACACAGGAGATGCAGAGTTCTTCATTTGGGGGCTGCAAACTCTAGCACATAGGACTACATAAAAAATGATACTGTAACAAGGTTAGGACCAGAAGGTTTTTGGAAAGCATATTTTAGCAGTGGAAAAAGGATCCTTACTCGATTAGACGGACCCGTGGAAAAAAAGGCCTTTTTTAAAACAGAGTAGTTCTGCTGAATAAGGAGATTTAGCCATTATTTCAGTTTCATTTCATAGCTTTGCCAAAATAAGGTTAATCTGTGAAAAATGCCTTCCACAAGGACAGGTCTTTGTTTTGTTGTCTGCTGTGCTGTAATGGTACATGGCTCATAGTAGTGTTCAATAAATATTATGAAAATCATTTTTAAATCCTACTTTTGTTCCTTTTTAGAAATTTTTGAGTTACTTTTAACATTCTTTTATATTTAGCGGGATAGCAGCTATTTCATAGATGAGGTAAAATATTTTTCCTATTCTTTTCTCCCTTAGAATTGCATCAATTGCCCTGAGTCAGGTCTTCACTTGGCCACGTTTTTGACCTTAGACTGCCCTTAAACGGGACTCACAACTCAGCTCAAGGGCATTGGCTCCACCTTGTGTCAGGAATATGATACTACATCCACCGAATGCTGCCCTGCCAAGAACCAGCCTGCCCCTGGTCAAACGTATGCAGTGGTCCAGATGCTGTGGGTAAATTAAATGATACTGCTGCTTTTGGGCAAGCTCATTGTGACTCATTTTGTCCTCCTGTTTACTACTCTCTATATAGTGTAAGTACAGAAGCAAATTCTTAGTATTTAACCATAAAGGCTTTTGGGGTTAGTTTGTAGTTCTTATATAAGACAACGTCTACTCTGACAAAGGAAATGAAATGTCTCTGCAGATTTTAAAGACTTTATATGAAACAGTTGATTTCCATTTTCTCTGAAAACCCTACCAAAATCGAGGTGTTGGCAATTAAAAAAAAAAAAAATCCGATGAAACTGATTTAAAAGAAGGAAAACATTTTTCAAAAGGAAAAAAGACTTTTTTACAAGAGATATAATTGATTTCTACCATTTCTGTATACATAGTAGAGCACTAAGTGAGCTGGTCCTAACCCCGCTAGCTGTTCGGGAGAGGAACCTGTGCAGAGCCAGCAGGGCAGAGGCCACAGAGTGGCCTGGAGTGACTGAACTCAGAGCCAGTGATGAGCTGGAGCTACACCCTGCCTGCTGCAACCAGCTCGCCAGAGTTGGTGGTTAATTTTTCAGGAATTCTGCAAGCCACTGTTAAAAACTAATTTATATAAAAAATAAATTATATAAACTTACAAGTAAATTATATTAAAAACAAAGGTGCTCACTTCGGCAACACATACTAGAACTGGAACGGTACAGAGAAGGTTAGCATGGCTCCTGCACAACGGTGACACGCAAACTCAGGAAACCTTCTATACTTTTTCAGGTTGTTCTGTGTAAAATGAAAAATAAATATATTTATTAACAATGAAAAAATAACAGAAGTAATAAGCACTCAAAACGTTAACACTTCCTAGTTGCTGTGCTGTTTTTTCTTCTTGTCCTTGCCCCGGAGGTGGTTTGTGTCTGGTGTGTGGATGGTGGAGACACCATGCGATGGTGTGCTAGCAGATGTCTCTCTCCAGTCCACCTTGAGTGACTTCAAATTGTTAGCTTGGAATTGGCCATGGTGTGTTTATACAATGGAAATACAGATGATGCTAATCAGGGCTTTTTCCTCTTGAGGAGCCAGTTGATAACCAGCACACTGTTGTATACAAACAAGTTTATTTATGCCTTTTCTCTCTACTCTCTTCCTAAAACCTGACAAAAAGACTTTAGAAGAAATTATTAAAATTTAAAAACTATTTTAATTTTATTTTACTACATTGACTTCAGTAAGTTTTTATTTTTTTATTTATTTTTTTTTAATAATTTAATCTATTTATTTTCCCCCAAAGCCCCAGTAGATAGTTGTATGTCATAGTTGCACATCCTTCTAGTTGCTGTATGTGGGATGCAGCCTCAGCATGGCCCGAGAAGTGGTGCGTCAGTGCGCACCCGGGATCCGAACCCGGGCCCCCAGCAGTGGAGTGCGTGCACTTAACCGCTAAGCCACGGGGCCGGCCCACAGTAAGTTTTTAAATGGTTATTTTAAAAGGTTACTTTAATAATTTTAAATACTTTAATAATTTTAATATTACAATAGTTTAAAAGTTATTTTAAAATAATTTTTAATCATTTCACTTGATTCAAAATCCAATTTAGTAGTAAAATAAGTTAATCAGACTTAATATTACATATATCAATTACTTTATTTCATAGTTTTGTTTAATTTTCTAGTTCCTGTCTAATATCTTGTTATTTCTAATTATTTCTGAACTTTTTTCTTTTATTTTCATCATTAAGCTTTGAAATTTCTATTTCTTGTCTCCTCCTGAAACTATATTTTCACTTCTTTCAGTGTTTTCTTAACCATTTCCTTTTCTGTTCTCTTCCTTTCTAGACCTCTATCTCTTTCTCAAAAATTAATAGCCTGAGGGGCCAGCCTGGTGTCATAGTGGTTAGGTTCGTGTGCTCTGCTTCAGTGGCTTGAGGTTCCCGGCTTTGAATCCTGGGCACGGACCTACACACTGCTCATCAAGCCATGTGTGATGGCATCCCACATACAAAATAGAGGAATAGGGGCACAGATGTTAGCTGAGGGACAATCTTCCTCACCAAAAAGTGGAGGATTGGCAACAGATGTTAGCTGAGAGCCAATCTTCCTCACCAAAAAAAAAAAAAAAAGGCCTGATCTTTTCTGGCCTCTGCTTTTTCTTGCCCTTCTCTTTTTTCCTCAGCTCATCTTTGGGAGCCTTACTACTCCTAAGGTTGAACTGTTAGCTACATGGTTTCCTCCAGAATGGCTAGGATCCCAGCTCTGTCCAGTTACCATCTGGAGTTCTTCAGGGCCCACGTGCCCCCTCCTGCCGCGTCCCCATGGTCTCGGTGCCAGAATTACAATGTAGAGGGGCTCCTGGATCATCTGGTCTTCTGTGCCTCTGACCTTGTATTTCAGGACATGGGAGAACAAGAGAAGCTCTGAATTATCTTTGCTTCTGCTTTAATTTCCTCCTCCTCTCCTCTCAGGGACTCCTTTAGGAACTTGGGACGCCTCTCAAAATAAATTAATCTCATTCCATTCTCATTTGAAGAAAGAACACATTTGAGAAGAAGACGCTATTTGTATTTAAACATCACCTCCCTTCCCCTACCTCATTTGCCTTCAAATTCTTTTCTTCTCAGTCACCCTCTACGTGGCCTTTACTGGGCAATGTAATCAACTGACAGCCTGCCTGATGAGCTGCCTTTGTGGGCCAGAGATCTATCTGACCATTCCATGGTAACTGCCACTCATCTTTAGAGAGATTGAGCCAGTGGTCAGTGAGACTCAGTCATGAGCCCAGCTCTCACCCTGCGGTGGCCGAGAACAGCCCATGGTGCCGCCTTCCTCAGTGTTGCCCAGGGACAAACAGGGCTCCATCTTCTCCATGCACTTTTCTTTTACCCCAAAGAACAGGAGACTGATATCCAGCCTCATCTCAACTTGTACTTCACGAAATAGAATATTTTAGGTCTCTCTCAGTTGCCAAGCTTTCAATTTTAAATTCTAAAATACTGAGTAAAAAATTGGTAACTAATATATTTTTATTGTGAAACTGAGAGTTAAGACATTCTTAAAAATCAACTTTTCAAGTCCAAATGACAAAAATAAAATAACACGAAAAAGAAAATTGTTTTATAAATAGTCTATATGAAGCAGAATTTCTGTTATCATTTCTTATTGCTTTGGTTTTGATTGCTGAGAATGAAATGTGGTTATCTTATTTTTTTAATAAAAGCTTTTTATTTAAAAAATTTCAAACATAGACAAATAGTAAGTGGCACACTGGACTTTTGTGTACTTTCACCTAGAGTCACCAGTTATTGACATCCAGCCACATTTGCTTTTGCTTGCACATGTGCTCTCTAGCTTTTTCCATATATATACATATTTATGTATTTTATTATTATTATTTTCATTTTGCGGGACTATTTGAGAGTACATCATAGACATTGTGACCTTTTCCGTGAAATACTCCAGTGTGTGTCTTCTAAGAACAAGAACATTCTCTGACATAAGCCAGAGGTTTATATATATGTGTTTTTAAAAATCATCTGAGAATCAGAACACTTGGGGAGAACTTGAAGAAGTCATTTGGCTCATCCCCCTTCTTCTTGCAGGTAAATTCCTCAATGGTACAAAACTGACATTTCCCAGGAGTGATACACAGACACATCCAGAGGCCAGGCGTCTAATGTAAATTTGTGAGTCAGGAGTGTAGGACAGGTCTCAAGACAAGGATGTACACCTCACCTAAACAAAGCAACCAACACTGTGCTGAACCAACACACCTGAGGGCCAAATGTGTCCCTTGGGTCATCAGTTTATGACTCCCAGATCTATCTTCAAGGTTCCCATAGGGTAGGATATTCATAAATTTCTTGAGAAGCACCTTGTTATAGTCAGGAAGTTCTGCTTTAAGTCTAACTAAATACTCAATTGAGATTTGTGAGAGGCAGCCTTGTGCAGTGGTTAAGAGTATGGATTCTGGCCTGTGTATTGCAATCCCATTTCCACTATTTAATAGGATCTTGGGAAAATTACCTAATCTTTCTGTGGTTCAGTTTTCCTCATCTGTAAAATAATGGTACCTACCTCACAGAGCTGTTGTGAGCAGAAAGTGGATAAGAATATTTAAAGCACTTTAAAACAGACCCAGGCACACAAAACAAAACTCTGTATAACTGCATTCTGTTAGTACTAACCTGACAGCCTGGAGATATTTCTTCTCACATCCGTACAGATCATGATCGTGATGTATGGGATATGAGTGAGATGTGAGGACTGTTCTTTCTAGAACTCTGAGAGGAGATGTCCATTCCTAAACCTGAAAGCTGACTGATCTACTTTTCTCACCTTGTGACAGACTCTGTTCCTGTCCTCATCCCTTTTTCTCCTTACCCCTCTTGTCAGACTTCTCCATGGCTCCTGAGATTTCCCTGGTCCTGAGGGAGTCATTGCTTGAGTGTCTTGGCCATATGTGACCCCAGGCAAGTTATTTAACATCTTGGGATTTAGTTTCCTCATCAGTAAAGTGGAGATAATAGTAGTACCAACCTCACAGGACTGTCATGAGGATTGAATGAATTGATACACATGCTGTTCTAGAAGGTGCCTGGCACACAGCGAGTGCCATGTAACTGTTAGCCATTAGGCCTGAGGTGCCTTCTCTGTGGTAGACATATTCCTTAGTTGTGTATTCTGTACTTGTGCTCTAAATTTTCTTACCACCAGCACTCTTTGGGGGGTTTTCTCTTCCTCACTCCCCTGCAAATGCTGTAATTAAGATCACCACTGGTCTTTTTGTTCAAATCCAAGATACTTCGTATTCTCTTAGCCCTGTAATATTTTTAACAGTAGAGATCATCTTGCAACCAGGGGTACAGGGCAGGGGGCAGTTACAGGGGTTAGGGGAGGAAGAGACGGAGATGGATTCAGGGAGTGGAGGAGGCAGTGAGAGAGCACAATGGATTGCTTGATTAATAGAGAGCTAGTGATGGCAGGATTCTGCAGAGGGATTAGGCATGGAGCAGGTGAGTTGGAAATGAAATTGTGAGTTACAAGATAAGTAATTTAGAATAAGTATTGTGATAGCGAGAGGAAGCTGAGAGAGAGAATGGTTGGAGGTGGTAAGGCACCTGTCAGAAATTTTTTCAAGATGAAGATATCTGAATATTTTAAGGCAAAAAGGAAGCAACTAATAAAGAATGAAGATTCTGAGAGAGAGAGGCAAGTGGGTCAAGAACAAGAGCCAAGACTGGAGCTAAGAAAAGCTAAGAGGGGTCAGCTGTATTAGGGAAGAGCACTTTGTATTCCTCCAAGGCTGAGAACATAAGGAAGGAGGCATGTATATACTTCTAAAGTGGTATAAGGGAAGTGAATGTAAGGGTGGGGCTGTGGACTGAATGTTGTACCCCCCCAAATCCATATGTTGAAGCCTAAACCCCCATTGTGATGGTATTGGAGGTGGGGCCTTTGGGAGGTGATTAGGTTTAGATGAGGTCATGAGAGTGGAGCCCCCATGATGGGATTAGGGCCCCTAAAACAAGAGGGAGACTAGTCTCTCTCCCTTTCCACCATGAGAGATATAGCAAGAAGGTGGACATCTGCAAGCCAGGAAGGGCTCTCACCAGACACCCAATCTACTCTTGCCTTGATCTGAGACTTCACACCTTCAGAACTGTGAGAAATCCACGTCTGTGGTTTGAGCCACCTAGCCTGTGGTATGTTGTTATAGCAGCCTGAGCTGAGGAAGCAGGTGGTATGAAGGTTAGTGATGGGGTCCAACCTAAGCAGTTTCATCTGCTCAGTGAAGTAGGTGATTGGGTCTGTGGGGTCTTCTGCTGAGATTAAAGGGGTCAGTGCTTTGGAGCTTGAGGCAAGAGATGACTCAGAAGAGCTGCTCTGGGAAGTTTGCTAGGGAATCTACGGGAGGTGCATGAAAGAATTGTTCGGCAACGTCCAGGACACCTCATGCTGGATGGCGTGAATGTGTAGTGGGCCAAAGATTTTTTCTTAATTGTTTTCTTCCCACAGTGCTTTGCAGGAACAAAGAAAGTGAAAATTATAGAAACTCAGGCTTGTAAACTAATAGAGCATGCAGGATGGGAGGTTAAGGGGCCCCGATCCAGGATGGTGACAATGGGAATTTTGAGTGGTTGACTGTGGAATATTGAGCAACCATGTATAGATTCATTAACTACTAAACACAGCTGCATGAGTGAGCCCAGGTGAAACCAGTAGAGAAATCATCCATCCAACCCACAGAATTGTGAAAAATAAGAAACCATTGTTTAAAGCCCTACATTTGGGGCAGCTAGTTAAGCAGCAACAGACAACTGCAGTGCTCTGCCGTGTGTTGACCAACCACAACAGGAGCCTGAGGTAGAGGGAGCCTAGAGCAGAAGCAGAGGTCAGTCCCTGGGGGAAATGGAGCTGGGTGGAGAAGAATGGGATTCTGGTGGCACACAGAAAATATCCAGTACATCAGGAGAAGTGCAGGTTTTAGAATGTGGGAGCGAGGATGAGGCTGTCTTGAAATATGGGTGCTTAGAGAGGCAAGTCATGGCAAGCCCAGAAACAGTTAAGATGGTCTCTTGTCTTCCCATTCAGTCTCAGCAGAGGACCTTGCCTCATACTACACAGAAGAATGAGAAGTCTTCATGTGGGAATTTCTTCATCATCCATTCCCAAACCACAAACTAGGGTTACAGATAGATATCTCAAGTCTTGCACAATAAGACTTGAGATAAAAGATGTCACATTATTTTTCTAAATCCAGTGAAATTCCATTTCCTTCTTTGCCAAGACCAGTGAAAAGTTCAGTGTTAGCAGTTTTTGTGGCTCCTTCTCCTCTTTTTTTTTTTTTTTGTGAGGAAGATGAGCCCTGAGCTAATATCTATTGCCAATCCTCCTCCTTTTTTTTTTTCCCCCAAAGCCCCAGTAGATAGTTGTATGTCATGGGTGCACATCCTTCTAGTTGCTGTATGTGGGACGCGGCCTCAGCATGGCCGGAGAAATGGTGCGTTGGTGCGCACCCAGGATCCGAACCCAGGCCGCCAGCAGCGGAGTGTGTGCACTTAACCACTAAGCCACGGAGCCGGCCCCCTGCCCTCCCTTTTGTGTGTAAGTTAATACAGCCTTTATTTTGTCACTCTGATTCTGGGGTTTAAGTGCTTCTCTGACTCACATAACAGAAGGCCTGGAAGGTTATGAAGGGAATGAATCTGTGAATACTTATCAAATCACTTTTTTTTGTCTCTGCCTCATTAACTATTTATTCTAATGTAAACAATAGCCAGTCCAATCTACAATAACATATTTACTACGTTGGTGTTAACCAGTTTCATGGGACATCTTTAGGGACGTCTTGAGAGACAGTATAATCTTATAAAATGTTTTTAGTTTCTAACAACACCCTTATGTTCAGATCCTGCCTAGATGAGGGATATGGGTGTGGAAAACAATGCAGAAGTGTTGAGACTCAGGTTCTCAAGGAAGTATGAAATATAATTCACATAAAGACATTACATATTTAGTTGGCTCTCATGGATTATGAAGGAAAATCAATAAGTGAAAATTAAGAATCTTCCAGAGTTACTGACTTTAGGTTTTTCTCTTAAGTTGATACTCATCCTGCAACCTCCTTGAATAAAGAACTTAAAAATTCTTATTTAAAATGTTTTCTCAGTAAAATAGGGAGTAAATATGACACTACCAATATTATCCAGAATGGTAGAGAAATTAAATATTCTAGTTAAGTGAATATTTGTGAAATTAAATTAACATTCAAATATTACAACTTTAATCATTTTAAGTAGAAATATGTAATAATGTATTCAAATTCCCTGTTTTGGCATCCAGAGAGTCCTGAATATAATTTATACTTTTTTTAGGTCATTTATTGAATTAAGTTACATTATTATGGGCGAGGGGGAGAGGAGGAACTAATATTTATTGAGTGGCTACTCTGCCAAGAGCTGTGCTTTATATTATGATGGCTTATCTTGTTTGATCCATAGAGTCTTCCCAGCCCAGTTCTAAGTATTTCAGGCCTTCTGTTGTGTTTTACCTGCTGGGTCGGCTTATGCACACAGAGGTGAACCTGCCTGGTCTAGCAAGTTGCGGAGCTGGGATTTGAACCCTAGCAGGCTGACACTAGAGGCCATGCTTTTAAGTCTCTGCCATAATGTAAACTTCACCACAAACCTCTGGGTAGACATTATCATCCTCATTTTACAGATGTGGAAACTGAGGCTCAAAAGAGTTAACTAACACTTAAGATCAGCTAGTAAGTGGCTGACATTTCTTTTTCTTATTCCCCTCCCTTTCTTTTCCTTTTCTAGAACTCTTTGATTTTGCCCAAGCAGGGACTACCTTTGCCAATCAATGCAAACACTTCTTTCTTCTCTCTTTGGTTCACTTGTCTGTCTTTTCCTTTCCCCAGAAAGTATCTTTTATCCTCACAAGGCAGTATTTATTGACCTTGTTTGCTATGCTACATCTACTCTGAAATAATTTAGAGAAATACAGTGCTTGCCACGTCAGAGTTTATATTCTAAAACTATTGCCTCCTTTTTTCCCAGAGAGATTGGTACAATTATCAGGTCATTGGGATGCTGCCCTAGTGAAGGAGAGCTACAGGATCTGATTGCAGAGGTGAGTAGGGCTGAGGAATTCATTTAGCAGACCCTGTGTGACTCCAGCTCCTTGGAATTAAGAAAAACATCCTTATCTGAAACTAAAAATGTCCAAAACTACTGGATGTGCTCGATGAAAACATCAGGACAACTATGCAAATTAGCCAACCAGCAGGATCTGTAAGAATTGATTTCAGATCTTGAAGAAATGGCTATGATCAAGTAATGCAATGGATTGAGTAAGGGCCCCACTTGAGATATTGCACTCTTAAAACTAGATGAGGAAAGGCCAGTAGGCACAGGGGACTGACTCCTTGCAGAAAGAACATTGACAGATGAAAGGAATGTAGTAAATAATGTCAGTTCAAAGGGGAGAGAAGCAGAATTAGAGACTATAGGAAGTTATATTTCTTTGGGGATATAAAACTAACTTTCAGAGCAAGTAGTAAACATACGAAATAATAAGAACTAACATTGATCAAACAGTCTAACAATTTTAAAAAATCATTATTTGTAATAATGTAGATGAGTCCCTAGAAAGAATTAATCCCATAAAGCTGGGCTGAGCCACCCAAGACCAGAGAGCTTCATGCCCTGTTTGGTTTTCCAGAAAAGTGTCTGATATCAGTTCAAGTGCAGCTTTCAGTTCAACCAAGAAGAGGCCTGAGGGGAAAAAGATACCTGAGCAACTACCAGGAGGAGAATCTCCTCAGAATTGCTTATCTAGGTCTGTGGGTTTTGGTGGAGGCCAGGGATCAACAAGGAGGCCAAGGGAGAAAGGTGAGGAGGTGGGATTTGGTTTATTCCTTATTCCTGGCCCCTAGCACAGTGCTTGCTTGTTGAGTGTTACCAGAAGAGAAGGACTGTGACTCTGGGTGAGTCACTTAACCTCCATGAGTATCAGTTTCTCCACAATAATACCTACTTCAAAGTGGGCTTCAAAGATAAATGAAATAATGTATAAGGAGCCATGTTCTGAATCCTAAAGCAGGATATAAAGTGAAGGAATGGAGGTTTAGGAAGATGACTCTGTTGCCCACATATTAGCACCTTGGTAACTAAAAAGCAATACCAATTTTTCATTAGTGCTTAAAAATATTCAATAAAGCAGGAAATCTTTACATTGTTTTTTCATTTTGTGATCCAATAAACTATTTTTACTAAGAATAGAGGAAAAAAATCTTATTTTTCCTGAATTGGTTCACACATTTAAAAAAACGGTGTTGATCACTGCTTTCAAGTGTTTATCAAGGAAGCTAGAGTTTGCATTAGGGAAAGGAAAGTGGGTGCTGTGGAAGAGCTAGGAACTGTAAGATGAATGTACAGTGAAGTCATGATTGCATATAATGCAGTGGGGTCAATGGGGCAGTAATGAAAATGCTTCTGAAAGTCAGAAAAGGAGAAGCTTGAGAGTCTAATCCCTTTGTGGTTTGTTTGTATGTTTTAATCTGTAGCAGGGTCAGCAAACCACAATCCCTAGGCCAAATCCAGGCCCCCACTCATTTTTGTAAATAAAGTTTTATTGCAACACCGCTAGACTCATTTATTTACATATTGTCTATGGCTGTTTTCTCACTACAAGAGTGGAGTTAAGTCATTGTGACAGAGATAATATGGTTTGCAAAGCTTAAAATATTTACTATCTGGCCTTTACAGAAAAAAATTGCGAACTCTTTCTCTGGCAAAGTAGAACAAATACCACGTCTAGTGTCAGGAGATCTAGGTTCACATCCCATAGCTGCCACTTAGAGCCGCGTTGCCTTTGGTGAGCCGCTGTATCTTTCAGAGCCTAGTTCTACAACTGCAGAAGGAATTTTGCAGTTGCAGATGCAACAATATCAAGATATTTTTGTGAGGATTAAATTGAATGGTTGTGAGGAACTAGCTCTTACTTGGTGGCACACAGTGCATATTGGGGTTCACTTGCTCTCTAGGTGACCTTCTACCAAAATGCCCCTAAGGGTTTGGGCATTTAGCCACGGTAGGTGCTCAGCCCCCAACATTTTATTTTGTCTTCACCCTTTTCTTAGGCACATTGACACAACCTTTGAAAATTACAGATACTTAGAATCGTTATGGACCAATGAGCTGTTTAAACTTTGTAAATGTTTTTCTGTACTTGCACAACACAATTTATTCAAATTAAATTCTAGCAAGAGGCTTAAAAAGCTTTGGGTGTACCACTCTTTTTGAAGTTTCCCAAATAATTATGGGAAAAAAGCACACAGATATTTGTATGTATCAAATACACTTAGAGAAGCAAAGCTCCATAATAGTTCACACCTGGGGTGAATGTCATGTTGCTAAATGCTCTGTAATAGTTTCAGAAATGAAACTATTTCTGCTTCATTTGCTTTAAAATGAAATAATGTGACTATGCTTTAAAATTCTTCTATAAAAAGTAGAAACCTGTACACGGTTCTCTAGTTGTCATTTACCATGCTGTGTTAACCATCTCCGTAATTTCCCTTGGCTCCCTCTTCAACCTTACTGGTCATTATATGTGACCTCTTAGCTTCTCTGGTTAACAACTCTGCCTGGTTTTGGGGGGCAGTGGGTGGGTGGCTGGCAAATCATGCCACGAGTATTAACAAGCCAGGTCTGTGAGTGCCTGTCCTAGTCAGCTGTGGCCTGCAGGGAGACCCATCCCAGAACTCACAGTGAGGCCGGGCCTTTCTCACCAGCACGTTCCTGATGTCCTTCGTGAGTAGTGCATTCTCTGAGCCCTGTTGGGGAACATAATCCTCTGTGGGTTTTCTGACTCATAATATATCCATTCCAGCCAGCCCCCTTTCATCAGCTCAGTTTTATCCTTCACTCAGTGCTGATCATTGCTTACCCTGCGTATCTTAAGAGCCACCCTAGAAGCAAGTTTGCTCCATCTTCTGTCATCTTTGACAGAGTGTCAGGTCCTGTGTCCTGAGAAAGTGCCCAAAGTCAGTAAACTCCTGCTTGTTATAATCTTACGTTCTAGCTCTCATGGTCAAGCACTCTCAACCAATCTCAGGGGCACTACCTCCACTCCTCCTACTTCCTGCTAGCTAATTACTTCTGTTATTTCAGTGTACAGTCTCTTTTCTCCCTTCTCAGACTCAGCACTTCCCCAGGCAGGGTATTCGAGGATTTAACCCAAGTATTCAGTCTCCCTCCTAGGAGAGGAGATGGGGGGCATTCCTGAGGGTCCTCTGTTGCCTCATCAGGGAGAGTCTTCTGCAGCACAGCTGAAGTGCCACCTCCTACGAGGTAAGGGTGAGTGCAAGCCCAGGGTGTCCAGGGCATCTCCCAGCCAACACCCTCAGGGGCCTCCATCCAAGGCTCTCCATCCCATGTTTCAGTGCACCAGTCTTCGAAAGCAGGACCCTGACTTGGTTGTGCAATTCCAACTTTCATATCTTCTATGTGAGGGGTGTCAAACTCTGGCCCACAGGCTAAATCCTCCCCACAGCCCATTTTATACAGCCTGTGAGCTAAGAATGTTTTTTACATTTTTAAAGTATTATAAAAATAAAGAAGAATATATGTCATGAAGATCTTATATGGCCTGCAAACCCTAAACTATTTACCATCTCCCCTTTCTGGAGGTTTACCACCCCTATTGTACATGTTGCCTACCCACCTCTTCTCTTTCCCTGCGGTTGATAAGGGCTTCTTTGTAAGCTACCAAAGAGGCCCTCTGGCATTACAGCTAGTCTTAAACTGCTTGACAACGGCCCTCATTTCTCATGATTCTTCTGCAGGGCATCAGCGTAACTTACAGCCAACTCTGCTGCTTTGTAGGCCTTGTTCCCCCATGTCTTTCAGACACTTAAATCATGACACCTGCAGAGCATTCCTCTTTTATTTTATTTTGTTTTCTTATTGAAGTAACATTGGTTTATAACATTATAAAACTTTCAGGTGAACATCATTATATTTCAATTTCTGTGTAGACTACATCATGCTCACCACCCAAAGACTAATTACCATCCATCACTGTACACATGTGCTCTTTTACCCCCTTCACCCACCCCTCTCCCCAGTTCCCCTCTGGTAACCACCAATCTATTTTCTGCATCTGTGTGTTTGTTTGTTGTTTTTATCTTCCACTTAGGCATTCCTCTTCACTGAGATATTCCCAGTTCACCTCTGTTTAAATATTTAGCAATGGACTGCCAGAGACTGTCCCAAATACCACTCAAGACAGCATCCTTTTTGCCTATTTGGTAGTGAATGAACCTGTCTTGGAACTCTTTCTTTCTTTTTTTTTTTTCTGTGAGGAAGATCAGCCCTGAGCTAACATCCATGCCAATCCTCCTCTTTTTGCTGAGGAAGACTGCCCCTGGGCTAACGTCTGTGCCCATCTTCCTCCACTTTATATGGGATGCGGCCACAGCATGTCTTGACAAGCAGTGCATTGGTGCATGCCTGAGATCCAAACCTGGGCTGCCAGCAGTGAAGCACACATGCTTAACCACTATGCCACAGGGCCGGCCCCTTGGAACTCTATCTTACTACCTGTTTTCTCAGGCCACTCCTGACACCACTTGTGATACTTTGGGTACTCTGAGAAACAAGTGGGAAGCATTAGATGTTCAAGAGATTTATTGTGAGGGGCAAATCAAAACCAGGGAAGGCTGGGAGAGCCATCAGAATGCAATGCAGATCTGACCCCTGTGAAAGAGCAAGGAGAGGAAGGAAGGTTGGGTAGGAAAAGCCTTAGACTGCAGCAGTTCTAGAAAACAAGGCAATGGGGAGTTCTCAGTTGACACTTGCCTAGCAGAGGAGCCCCCTTATTGCAGGAATGGGACTTATTTTAGTATCCCTGCCACACTCAGTTATTGGCTCAGAGCAGCCCATGAGAAGTGTGGCCTTGGCCCAAACATGATGGCTAGGGATATCATTGAATTATAGTTCTACAGTTGGAGATTTAAGAGGCACATTTTCATGGCTGCCATTGTTGTCACCTGGAAGAGCTGTAATATGCACCAGGTGTTGAATGTCTGATAGAATATGATCAAAGAGAGTTGGCAGCTCTGTGTTTTCTACCTCTAAGTTCACCATGGCCTACCTCTAGCTTTCAAGATTAGATCAAACCAGAAAACTAAGGGATGAAATGAAGGTCCTCATCAGGTTCAAGCAGTAGCTCAGAGAAGAGGGAGCAGAAATTTTACCAGCAAGATAGGTCAGTGATAGATCAGAACTGGGCCAGGCTTATCCTGGAATTGTGTCCTTGCTTAAAAAGATGATACAGGGGAGATTGTGCTAACGTAATTCTCAACATTTCTATCTGTCCAGTCACACAACTTTGATATGGAATAGTTAGCATCTCCATCTGGTGCACAGCTGTCATTCTGAGAGCTCTCTGATATTCCTGGGAATCTCAATTTTCTCTCATCTGGGTTGCATTTCTTTGTATCTCAAGTTTTCCTCTTTCTAGTTCCTTTAACATTTTGACACATTCTTCAGTAGCTTCTTGAAAAAGAGTGCCTTGGAGGTAAAATTTTTGAGACTTTGTATGTTTGAAAATGACTATGCTAGTCTTTGTTTAGCTTGGTATAGAATTCTCCATTCAAGGTCTTCATTAAGAATTTTGAAGGCATTTCTCCTTGTCTTCATGCTTCTGGTGATGCTATTGAGAGAGCGCAATTCCATTCTAATTTCTAATCTTTGATATGTAAACTTTTTTCCCTCTTTCTGGAAGCCTGAGCAATCTTCTTTTGTCTTCAGTGTTTGAATTGTCACAATGATTTATCTTGGTGTGGATCCATTTTCATCAAATATGTTAGATACTTGGTGGGCCTTTCAAACTGGCAACTTATATCCTTTGGTTACAGGAAGTTTTCCTGTAATTATTTTGTTGATGATTTCTAACTATCCACCTTTATTCTTTGTTGTCTCTTTTGGAACTCCTCTTATTCATTTGTGTTCCTCTGGACTAGACTTCTAATTTTCTTATTTTTCACTATTCTATTTTCCAGCTCCATCTTTTTGTTCTACTCTCTGGCAGGTTTCTTGAACTTTCTCTTCTAATGTGTTTATTGAGCTCTTCATTTCTGTTGTGTTTTTAATTTCCAGTAGCTTGTTTTTGTTCTCTGAGTGTTTCTTTCTAAATAGCATCCTGTTCTTTTTTCATATCTCTGAAGATATTAGTTTATTTGAAGTTTTCTTCTCTTTGCATAATCTGTTTTCTCCAAGTTGATATTTGTGTTTACTTTGGTCTCTTTCTTTTTGTTAGTAGCTTTCCTCTGATGCTGAAAAAACTTTGGCTGTCAGCTCATAGCAAACACCTGTGTGGGGCTTGTACTTCACCTTTGGGTGAACTGGGAATCACTAACATCACAATCTATGAGAACTTTCTTTTGTGCAGGTTTGATTCCTGAGGGAAGAGTCTTTCCACCTGCTTGGGATACAAAAGCATCTAGCTGCCAGTTTAGACACCTCCTGTTTTATGATTTCCAGAATATAAATCTCTACACTCCTGCTGGGATGGAGAGAGGTAGTCACCCAATGGGAAAAACTAAGAGGGGATTTAGGGTTCTAGTTTTCAAATAGATTTTACCCTCGTGCTCCTAATTTTAGTTCCTACTCCCTTCACCCCAAGTTCCAGAAGTAACTGGTACTTTTTGAGAATTCTTTACCCACTGCTGGCTTGGCTTCAGTTTTCTAGGTCTACTAGATCATTGTTATTCTCCCATCTGCCTTCCAGCTTCCAAAATTTTATTGCTGTTGTATTCTTTCTTATTCTCCCTAAGTAGGTTTATGATTGTTTAAAAAGTTATCCCTATACTGCAATTTTACTGAGGTTTGAGAGAAAGTGAAGTTAGATGCATATATGCAATTTGCCTTCTTAACCCAGAATTCCACTTGATATTTGATTAATTAGTCATTCAACAGAAAATAGCAATAATCCAGAGAAAAGTAATATAAATCTAAATGAGGTACCATTAAATAATCTTTTGAAAGAGAGCATTTCTAAATGTTAGAACTAGAACACTGGACAATTATAGCATGTATGATGTAATATAAACTTCAGATTGTATTAAGCAAATATGTTTAAATATTAAGGGTAACTACAAAAAGAATAGAAATTGAATGTATAACTTCTAAATTGATAAAGAGGATAAAAGAATTAAAGAGCATTCAGTCAATCCAGACAAGGCAGAAAAGAACTAAAAAGAAGCACAGAAAAGTCAGGGTATATAGAAAACAGAAGATAAGGATAGCAATAACCATAATAAATGCAACTGGACTAAACTCACAAGTTAAAAAACAGACTGTAAAATTGAACTTTAAAAAGATGCACTGTATGATGCTGTTATGAGAGGTTCGGGGGATTCGATCGGAGATGTAAAAGAAACTTTCCACTCCAAACAAATGGACTGAAGGTATATCTTTTATTATATAGAGGATAGTAAAGGCGATAGTCCACAAATAGGTCTGAATAGGTCAAATAATAAGAGGGAAAAACACCAGCTCGATCGGAAAGGGAAACACCAGATTGGCTGAGATAGCGGCAGACTCGAATAGGTCATATAATAAGAGGGAAAAACATCAGATCACTCGGAAAGGGAAACACCAGATCAACTGAAGGGAAACGACACAAATCAACCAGAAAGAGAAACACCAGGTTGACCAAAAAGAGAACACATCAGATCAATTGCTTCACAATAAATCAACTACTCACAGCATCCACGCCCCACTGCCAGGAGAGTTCTGTCAATCGACACGGCTGGGCAAGGATCACACGTGCTGGGTAAGGCGTCCCGTCCACAGGTGGAACTCTCACCGGGTCTCAGTCTCCAGCAGTTTATATAAGCAGTTACAGAGTTTACAGAGCAAGCATTTAGTGTTCCCATGCACAAATGGTTATCAGTGGCGTACGTGCACTGAGCCCCCTGGCTATCATCCCAGCCCAGTAGTTGTGTATGTGCATTGTTTACCCTGCTTATTGTCCCAGCCCGGCACAGATGGCCAGTCTGTCCCAGGCTGCAGCGCCCAAAGGGCCTTGAAATTTTTACATGTTGCAACTATCTCCATGGGAGAAGGGCCAGTTCCCACCACGCAGAAAGCAGCTTTTATATTTCTTTTTGTGCTGGTGGCTGTAGGTCAATGGAGTGGCCAAACATGGCTGTACTCATGTCAAGACAGATGCACCAGCAAATTCTGCCTTCAAAGTATAAATCGACCCCTTCTCACCACTTCCACATGCATCACCTTCACCCAAGCTATTGTCATTTCTCCCTGAACTTCCACAATGGCCTCTGAGCTCTCACTGCTCCCCTCTTGGCCCCTACAGTCTACTCCTCACACAGCAGCCATGAGGGATCCTTTTTAAAAGGTTAAGTCAGAACATGCCACTCCTCTGCTCAGAATCCTCCTTCCAAGTTTCCCAATTCACTTAGAAAAAAACCCCAAAGTACAGTACTTTTACTTGCTGCAGCTTACAAGGGCCTGGCTCATCAGGCCTGTCATTTCCTGCCATCATCTTTGCTCACATGCTGGCTCTCTTGCTCTTTTAGACCATGTCAAACACACTTATATTCAAAGTGTTGTTCCTGTTCTTACCCCTACTCTGTGATTCTCTTCCTCCAAGTCCCCACGGCACTTAGAGACGTTATGTGTTATTCTGGGATGGAGTGAGTCCTAATGTGGCAAGAACGGATCTCAGAGATGATCTGAGCTGCCCTGTGTTTCACCTGTGCCTTGTGAGTCTGTATCCTTGAAATCTGACACTGGGTGAGATCTCTGATTCAAAAATCCAGCCCTTTGTATTTCTTCAGTAGTATTCAACACATTCTGAAGTTACTTAGTATTTCTGTGTTTCTCTCTTGCCTCTGTAATGTAAGCTCCTTAAAGGCAGCAAGTTCATCTGTTTTGTACATCATTGCATCCTTAGCGCCTAGGACAAAGCCTGACATACACTGGCTCAAGAACCTGCTCTACTGTTCCCTGTAGGCCAGAGCAATATTCTGGTTGTAATTATGGTTAAACACAGTTTAACACAATCCTTAGACTCTACTTGCAAGATCTGGTACCAAAATAGCAGCAAATGTGGAAATGCAAGCTTGCAAAGCACTACAGAGCTACTTGAGGGAAGAGTTTTATAATCAGTCTAATTCATGTGCTCAAAAGTTCCAAGTTTGCATTAAGTAGAAGTAATTAAAAACTATTGTAAGCTGGTAATCATTTCATTGTGTGAAATATGCTAGACACAAAAAAGACAAGTACTTCAGGATTCCACTTACATGAGGGATATAAAGTAGTCAAACTCTTAGAAACAGCAAGTTCTGTTGTAGAAGATGCATTGAGAGTTTGAATAAAATTGCTTTATAAAATATAAAAATATATAAAATGTAAACGTAAAGAGTGATATTTTAAAATTAATGTGTTGTTACATATGTGATTTTAAATATATCTGTGGACCTAATAAAATTTATGTATTCAACTTGACCGAATTCTTTTTTTTTTTTTTTAAAGATTTTATTTATTTATTTTTCCCCCCCAAAGCCCCAGTAGATAGTTGTATGTCATAGCTACACATCCTTCTAGTTGCCGTATGTGGGACACGGCCTCAGCATGGCCGGAGAAGCGGTGCTTAGGTGCACGCCCGGGATCCGAACCCGGGCCGAACCCGGGCCGCCAGCAGGGGAGCGCGCCCACTTAACTGCTAAGCCACGGGGCCGGCCCGTGACCAAATTCTTTTAGGGGATTTTCTCCTTAAGGAGAAAGAGGATCACTTTTATTCATCACTATATTCAGATATTTATTGTGTTAACCACTGCCCTTTGCTTAAACCAAATCTCAACCCAGGATAGAGCTTTTCCTTCAGTCTGAGAGCAACACAATTTCCAATGATTGCTTTTGGTGGAAATGAGTAGAAGAGCACTTTAGTGGGGACAGTTGCTCCAACAGCCACTGCCTCTGTCAGTAGGAGAGGACTCTGTGGTGGGGAGGGTGCTCATCTCCAGGTGGAGAGAAACTGAAACTGAAAGGTGACACACAGTTTGTGTAGCTGGAGCCCCATGAGGTCCCTCCACCCAGAGGATAAAATGGGGAAATTAATGCCTTGACAGCCACTGATTCCCCATCGCTTCCAATTGTAGAAACTCACAGTGGGAAGGGACCTTATCAATCACCTGGTTTAGCCCCCTGTTGATTCTTAAAGTCTCTGATGGTCCAGCCAAGAGATGATTAATTCTTTTTTTGATACTTCTGGTAATAAGAAAGAGACTTATGACCCAAAAGAGTCACATATCCTAATTTTGGCGCAACGGCCTCTGGAATGTTTGGAGTAAATAATTTTTCTAAAGTAGGCAGCTTTGAGATTTTTTTGTGTGTGTGTGAGAAAGATCAGCCCTGAGCTAACATCCATGACAATCCTCCTCTTGCTGAGGAAGACTGGCCCTGAGCTAACATCCGTGCCCATCTTCCTCCACTTTACGTGGGACGCTGCCACAGCGTGGCTTGACAAGCAGTGCCTCAGTGCGCGCCCGGGATCCGAACCTGGGTTGCCAGTAGCGGAGCGCGTGCACTGAACAGCTACCCCATGGGGACGGCCCCCTAAGATCTTTTATTTGTAAAGATAATATTTTTGGCAAATGCCAATGAATTTTTGTTATTTTCTTCTATCTAAGGTAGAATTCTAAATTGTATTTATGTTTTGGTTTTGAAACATGATTTAAGTCAAAACTTGTGTATGTGGTATTTAGAATCCAACTTGAAATATCTCATGGTTTTTATATTTTTTACTACAAATAATTTTTAAAAATTCATATGTATATCTTCTTTGGTGACCTGGAGCTAGTTGAAATGTAGATGCTTTATAAACTGTCTTAACTACTGATATTGTCTTGCCTTTGTGAAGCATTAAATAGTTCTGCTTATTGACTGACTGTTATGTCACTGGGGAGAAATGAATTTTCACTGTGTGTTTTATTCCATCTAGTCAGTGAGTTCAGCATTAAATAAGTAATGCTTTAATGAGAAAAGAGATGGCCTGACAATTTCCCTGTGGGAATGGGAGTAAAGGACTCTGGGCTGTGATCCCATCAAAACACCACACTGACTCTGGGGACCAAGATAGGCACTTCACCTCTACATACCCGAATTTCCACAGATGCAGAATAGATTAAGAAAATTGACTGTAACCAAAGTAGACTGAGAAACAGTATTTGCCTCATGCTTTGAGACTTAGATAAATGTTGACATTTTTAAAATGCCACAGTGTTTACTTATTTCTTAAGACTTCATTTTGGGGAAGAGGATGCAGACTATGGAATGTCGGAAGGCACATGGTTGCTTCACAGAGGTGGGGTCCCTTTGTGTGGTAGTGAGAGCAGTATATTTTCTAGAGGTCACCTGCTCCACCATAATTCTTGGGAGGAGGAGGAACCAGACATCTCAGGTCCCTGGTCTTCCAGGCGAACATCTGCTGGCACACTGTTAAGGTGAATTCACTGTAAATCGTCCTTGAAGGCTAACTGAGAGACCTTCCTGCAGAGAGGTTTTATTCCTTTTGCATTCATAAATGCTGCCTAGGTTATTTTCTAATTGTGACCTCCTTTTCAGCACATCAGCCCTCCTCCTAAATGAAACAAACTAGATGGTAACTAACTTTGCATCATTCATGTTTGCAGGAACAAGACAGGTTTGTTATGGGTTTTGTTTTTTTTTTTTTTTTGCCTTTTGAGGAAGAGGGATGCATTTGGTGGCTGTCTGTCACTCTCCCTTTCCTGTCATCCCAGAGAGGCATGTAGGGAGACAGCAGAGGTAGAGTCATCACTGCTAATCCACATCGCCTGTCCTCTAAACAGGGTCCAGGGGTGCAGGACAAGGAACTTGATATGCCTAGTAATTTAATACAGTCTCACCACATTCAACATGGCATTTTACAGAGAGGAGCCAGGACCAAACTTCTGTATTAACATTTAGGTCCATATGGTGGGTCACGGAGGATGTGTCTGAAATTTCAGCACCAGAGAGTGATTCTTTTAGGAAGTGTCATTTCATAATATAGAAACAGAAGTATGTATCCTATTGATAGAGATAATAAGAGTCATGATAGACTCTCAAAGTTCACAAAGCACCTTCATGTCATATCATGTAATCTTCACAACAAATGTGTAAGGAAGATATTACTGTTCTCCCTGTATGACAAATGAGGACTCTAGGGGGTGAATTTTAAACAGAATATTTTAAACTGTTCTTGGTCTAACATGATGAGTATATTGTATTTTTCTATGAGAAAGACAACATCTATTTTTTTAAGGAACTTGATCAATACAGAGGTGAAGTGGATTTTCCCAGTATGACTTCAGTGTATGTGAAGAAACAACAATGAATTCCTAGCCTTTTCAAACATGTCTGCTATAATTTGTAGAAACTTTCTTGAATTTATCTTATTCTAAGTTGGTGACTTGAGTTTTCTCCTGAAGAAAGTAGGTCTGAGCTGCACCATGTCCTCTGTATCAACTCTGTAAAATCAGTTCTGAATTGTGACTATCTGGTCTGCTAATCTTCACACGAGAAGTGTGGGGAATTATGCTTGATGGTAGTGCTTCAGAGTCTTTGTATTCAAATGTGCCATATATATGGGTAAGTTTGCTAGGGCTGCTGTAACAAAGTACCACAAACAGTGGCGTAAACAACAGAAGTTTATCATCTCACAGTTCTGGAGGTTATAAATACAAAATCAAGGTGTTGGCAGTGCTGGTGCCTTCTGGTGGCTGTGAGGGAAGATTCTGTTCCAAGCCTTTCTTCTTGGTTTGTAAATGGCTGTCTTCATGTTCACATGGCGTTCTCCCTGTGTGCATGTCTCTGTGTCTAAAATTTCCCCTTTTATAAGGACACCAGTCATTGGATTAGGACCCACCCTAATGACCTCATTTTACCTTTGTAAATACCCTTTCTCCAAATAAGTTACATTCTGAGGTACAGGGGTTAAGACTATAACATATGGATTTTGGGAGAACACAACTCAACCCATAACACTTTGTCTCTCTCGATAGATAGATAAAGAGATAGAGAGATGGATAGATAGAGAGATAGAGATAGAGATCTGTATATCTGTATATATACACATTATATACATACTATAGAGTATGGTTCAGTGTTTGATTTCTATTAAAGGCATTTTAATACATAGGTTTAAATAATCATTGAGCCATCATTGCATACTATTTCTAAAAAGTAGTGTTTTGTCCTGTCTTACTTATGGTCTCATAAAGGTAACTAGCTTGTTCTGCACCAGAAATAGTAGAACCACCTCTTATCCTCCCCTCTCCCCACTCCTGTTCCCAGACTTGCAGAACTAGAATTCTACCGTCTATTTCTTGTTTCTCTTGCTAATAGAATCCAAAAAAGGCACAGAGTTTTGTGAACAATAAGGTATCGATATTGGCTCATTAGTTGTCACAATGAACCCATTCTATTTGTACCGTTGTCAAGTACGGGTTAACAACAGGAGAAACTGGGTGGCGATATATGGGAACTCTGTACTGTCTGCAACTTTTCTGTAAATCTCAGACTATTCTAAAATAAAAAGTTTATTTAAATAGTAAAAACCTTTCATAATATAAAATAGTATCTGCTATATATAAACCAGTTCATTAATGTATTTAGAATTATCATATAATTCTGTTTTTATTGCCACTGCTTAGACATCTTTTTGTACCAAAGAACAGATTAGATGTATCCTCTAGAGGACAGTGTTGGGTCATAGAAAGATTTTCACAATCTGCCCAAGTTGAAGATGTACTTCCTTATTTTTCCTCTTACTTTTTAACCAAGGCCTCTGTTTATTCATTATCCCTCTTTAAAAAATAATCTAAGAAAATTTATGCTTCTTCTGCTATCCTCATTAGTTGGAGATCTGCTTTAACTTACTATTTTTGCGCAAGTTTGGCTCTATACAGATCTATCAGGCCAGAACGATCTGCAGTTTTCACCCTGGTGTTCAGAGCACTGAGGGCTTGTGGAAGTTGTGCAGGAGCCAGGGGAGCATCATGGGGCACATATTGTGTGTTTGTGAATTCTCATGTGATGGCAAGAGTGCTGTAGAGTTGAACTTCCTGTGGAAAAACTAAAAAGTTTGTAGATTGATGAAGGTGCTCATAAAATAAAGAGGGGTTTTGATCTTTCAAGGTTGAGACTGTTTGCTCTACAGAGGTTTGTTGGGAATGGGGGGAAAGAGGAGCAACCCTTTGCTCTAGCTTCTGGAGCAAATTTCTGGAGGAATCAGAATAGCAACTCAACACTTGAATTTAAAAATTATCCCTCCAGGAGCTGGCCTGGTAGTGTGGTTAAGTTCACATGTTCTGCTTCAGTGGCCTGGGGTTTGCAGGTTCAAATCCTACACACCACTCATCAAGCCATGCTGTGGCAGCATCCCACACATAAAATAGAGGAAGATAGGCACAGATGTTAGCTCAGGGCTAATCTTCCTCACCAAAAATAAATAAATAAATAAAAATTATCCCTCCAAAGGTAGTCTCCTGAGATTGACATTTTATTTTTAAGAGGCTCCTGGGGTCGAGATTTACAGAGTGCTACTCAAGTACATCAAAGCCATATGAACATTAATTTGCAATATGCTTGCCTTGGGCCTAAAGGCAGCTGAAGACAATTGTTCATGTATTGATGGGCTCAGAAATTCTGAAACACATCATTCTGTCATTAGATGGAAGACATTTTCTGCTGATAGTGGAGTCCAAGGGCTCCACTCATACTAGGTGAGAATCTCGTATTAACATTAAAAATTGTTGTCATTTGGGTAGCAATATGTTCCACTTAGCTGCAACCTATAGGTTTGTTATTTTTGCTCAAAGAATAAATCTGTTAAAAGCTCCTCTGTTTAATTGGGATCTATAAGCCTTTTAATAGGATTTTTGAAAGGGAGTGGAAAATTTACAGGTCCTGGTAAATAGCCTGACATGAAGTTAAGATCAATGGTGTTTTGTTCAGCCACACCATCAAAGTGGAACCTATGGGCAGCAGTCTTTCTCATTCTCATCTAATAGTGCTAGGTATCAAAATACTCCTTCTCAGGTGTAGTGTTCTCTTAATTAGTGGTGGTGTAACACAGTTCCATCAGCCATCTAGCTATTTAATAAATAATACAATGATTTGGGATGTACTTGTCCCTGAGAGAATGATTGGTCCCTTAACCTAATTCCTTATCCAGTGGTCCTTATCTCAGGGAGAAGCATCTCTCTATCCCATTTGTGCAAGTCAGAATCCTGGCAGTTGTCCTGGACTTCTCTCTTTGTTTTCATCTTTGCCCATAATAGATGCACCACCAGGTCCTATTGATTTTACTTCTTAAATATCTCTTGAAACCATCCACTTGTTTCCATGGCCACCACTCTAACCCATGGTCTATCTGCTTAGACCACTGCAGAAGCCACCTCACCCACAGCAAGTGTGATCTTTCAGACACAAGTCTATGAGACCTCCAGTGATTTCCCATTGGTGTTACAATAACAACCAAAGGCACTTTCATGGATGATAAGGCCCTGCAAGTTCTGGTACCTGTCTCTCCCTCCAGCCTCATCTGGAAACATTCTCCTTGCTCCCTGTGCTTCAGCCTCCTGGCTTCCACTGCATCACACAGAGTCTTAGTGCCTGTAATTTCCTCTACCTGGGAGTCTCTCCCCTGCTGTCTTTGATTACTTTCTCATCATCCTTTCTACATCAGCTCCAGTGTGATTTCCTCATGAATGTCTTTCCTGATCTCCTGGCCTAGAAAAGTCTCCTTTTGTCTCTGCTGTGATAGACCCATGCTCTGCTCCTTCATTGTGCTTTCATAGACATCATTAGACACTCAGCTTTGCTGTTTTTTGGTTAGTATACATCTCCCCGACAGAATATAAATGCTATGACCAAGGACCCTGCCCACGTATGCTCATCACCAACTCCCCAGCACTTGGCACAGTGATTGGAAAAAGTAGTTGCTCAATACTTTTGTTGAATGAATAAGTGGTTATTTTTTTATTACTGCTTAGGTAGAGGAAGAAGAACCCACTGGATACATTCGATTTGAAAAATTTCTTCCAGTGATGACTAAAGTGCTGCTGGAAAGAAGGTAAGAAAGTCAATGCTATTGTTAAGGTAAAGTAATGATTAGAATTACATTAATTTCAAACACTTGGATTTTTCACTTTATGTATTATACTCACCTTGTACATTTATCCTAGAGAAGCTTCCTTCTAACTTCTCACTACACTTCTGAACTGCCAGTTGGTATGTGCTTAGAAATATCAACCACTTTAGTATTAACCTAATAAGCAAAGTGTAATGAAAGGGCAAATAAGCTACAAAAAGCATAAATCAACAACGTTCTTATTCTATTTTGAATTATCAATGATAAGAATTATCCCTAATTATTTTTCTAGAGGAAGGGTAGCATTGGCTTAACATAGTTTATTGTACAAGTTTTGTTCCCAGATAAATTGATTTCCATAACAAAGAAAAAAGCTAATAGATAACATCAAACATGCCAGTGATTTTAAACTAAGTATTTCCTGTGGGCATGGAGTGCTTTCAACTTTCATATCTAGAAATCCAAAAAGATTTCAGTGAGGGAAGTGTTATTATCCTAATATGTTAGCAGTTTTTGTTTCATTTTATGTGATCATGTATTATGTAGAGAATTAGCTATACTGTGGCATTTACTCCTTTTATTGTGTAATTAGATACAGACCAATTCCAGAAGATACCCTTCTTCGAGCTTTTGAGGTCTGTAAGCTCCAGATTTTATATATATATATTTATATGAAAAATTCGTCATGTAGAATTTATTCACCAAACAAAAAATATAATATCTATCTTTTCTTTTCCCCTAGGTCTTAGATCCAGCTAAACGTGGGTTTCTTTCTAAGGAAGAACTGATCAAGTATATGACTGAAGAAGGTGAGTGATTTATTACTTATCTTATGCCAGTGACTTATTTAAATGATTAATAATTTAATAATTATGCAAAAATTCTAGGGGATACTTTAAAGTCAATCATTCTGGTAAAAACAGTTATTTACTAGTCCTATTATTTTGATTTTAGGGTGGTTTTTGTTTTGTGGGGGGTGAGAGGACAGAGGCTTTCTCTGGGGGCAAGGGGGGAGATGGATGTTGCCTTACCGGATTTTGTAAAGTGTGATACGGCTGTGAACTGAAGTCATCTCATTCACTTAGAGTATTTCCAGAATGAAGGTCTGCCACCTGGAGAATGTGAGCTGTCAATCACCATAAATTAATGCCTGTTACTAGACTGAAGATTTGAATTGTATATAAAAATTCCTCTTAAAGAGCTTTTTAGTTGGTGAAGTTACAGATAATACAGCCTCAGTGGAATATGAATTCAAACAATTTTCAGTGCTTTGTGATAATGGAACCATATGTATTTGCTTTGAACTTGAACTACACACACACACACTCTTGTACATAATACCTGCACATCTACATATGCCAACATATTTCCTTTAGGAATTCTCTCTGCTTAGGCTGATGTGTACATTTGTTTTCCCTGAATGGCAGGAGCCTAATGGATGTTCTCTTAAAACCATTTTCTTATTGATTACTTCCCATCCTCCCATACAAAATTAGAGTTCTGTCTCCTTTGTTCAGTTTGCTTGTTCACAGATTGAGTCCTGAATGATTCAGTTGCTCATCACTTGAGACAGAGTCAAAAGTGCAAGTAATTTTGAGTAGGGAAGACTAAGACTGCATCTACTTGCACAAGTGGTTTGACCATTTGGACTTGATCCACCATTAGGAGAGAATACAGAGTAAGATGACATGACAGTCACAGCTGCCACCCAAGAACTCTTATGACATTGTTCAGTTCTCTGAGGATTAACTTTGATGGAAATGTTAGAACTTTCAAAACATCAACCTCTTAATCCTAAGGATTAATTTCAGTGAAGTAAATCCTAGATTATTTCAGGTAATATGAATTTAGTCGAAAGGGCCAAAGCAGTGCAATATCATTCGTGTGGTGTACAAACTATGTGTAGGTGAGGGGTACTAAGTGCAGGGAGAGGTAATGATAGGAAAATCTGCTCCCTTTCTCAAGGATATTGTAGTCTTATTGAGGGAAACAAAACTAATGTAAAGTAATTCAAAATATGACAATAGAAAAAGTGAGTATCAGAAGATCACTGTGGGCCAGACCAGCCTAGAAAGATGGTCTGGGAAAACTTAAAGAGAAAATAGGTTTCTTAAGATAGTAGAACTTCTATGGATGAGTTATTGAGAGCAGGGGTAAAATTTTATGCGTTATAGCATCCCTGCACATATTAAGTCTCAACAAATGTTTGTTGAATTAATGAATGAATGAGTAGATGAATGAATAAGGGGTCAAGGGGCTGATGAAAGGGAGACATAGATTGATAAAGCAGTATGAACCAAAACTGAGAGGTAGGAATAAGCATTCGGTTTCAGAATCCTGTGAGAAGACAGAGCCCAGAGGTTCTTGTTGGCAAACAATGGGAAATGACTCTAGATAGATGTCCTGGGATGAGATCGTGGGGGCCTGGGCTCAGGAGTTCAGAATTCATCCTGTGGGCAATGGAGAAGCATGGTAGTGTTTTGAGCACATGAGTCACATGGTGCAAGAGGGATAGTGGGAAGGTTAATCTGGTGCTGGTAGGTTTGTTAGATGAGTGAGAAAGAGGTTAGAGTAGGGAGACCAGTTAGGAGGCTGTGTTAGCATTTTGAAGATACCCTAGTAAGGGCCTGATCTGACAGCGGCAATGGGAATGGAGAGAAGAGATTGATCCAACAGGACTGTGTACAGCAGGATCCACTGGTCATGATGAAAAACAGTGCAGGGGACAGAGATGGGAGCTGAGTCCAGGCAGCAGGCTTTGACCTGGGTGATGGGTGTGATCGTAATGCTATGGACTGAAGTAGGGAGATCACAGACAGGCTGCAGTAGATGCAGAGACAATGCAGCTTTTCACACCATCCCCAGAGTGTTCATCAGTTTGAGAATGTGCATCCTAAATGCCCAGGATGTCATATGATGAACATAATACATCACATGAAGTCATGTTCCTATGCTATGGAGTCCACATGTATCTATGTATGTGTATTGTGTCAGACAGTATTTAGCAGCAAGGAAGGTCTCAAAAAAAGTTTTTAAACAAACACATGTTGCTTCCTATGTGCCAAGCAATGTCCTAAGTGCCATTTAAATAATAACACTTGAATCCTCATAAAAATCCTATGAGATAGGTAGTATTATTATCATCTCCATTTTAGAGAGGGAAACTGAGGCACAGAAAAGTTAAGTGACTTGCCCAGGATCTTAAAGCTAATGAGACAGCTTTGCATTGGAACCCAGGCAGTCCAGCTGCCAAGCTTGTGCTTTTTAATCAGTAAGCTATCTTCCTCCCACCCTTAATCAAATACTGCAGACCTCTTCCTTGCCCAAGGAAGCAGTGTGACCACCTTCTGTGTTGTACTGAGAGCAAGGCCTTGTTCTGAGCGGTAGAGGGTGGTCATTGAGTTCATGGACCTTGAGCTGGATGCTAGCATTCAGATCTAGCTCTTCCACTCACTGTCTAGGGCAGGCTGCCTTGTTTCTTCATGTCCTCATGAAGGTGTCCTCAACTGTAAGTGGGGATGACAATGCTCACCTCTCCTGAGGCGTTGGAAGATTCACTTAGTTAATATATGTGAGTTAATACATGTGAAGCACTTAGATCAGTGCCTGGCACACGGAAGTTCTCAATAAGTGTTGGCTATGAGTATTCTTTTAAGGACTTCCAGGGTGCCCATCACAGTTCATTGGCAGTGGATTTAGTATTTAATAATCAGGTATAAGAAAGATGCAGAATTTGTCTTTTTAGGAATTTTTGACATTCTTTCTTAGAATGTAAGCATGATTGCAGAAGAATGAAGTACATTCCCCTTGTTTGATAATAATCATCATTGTCATCAAAATCCCCACTTGAATGATTTCTGTATTACTAACTGAATTCTAACTTAGCATTGTTTGTAGAGGCAGGTGACTTCTGCTCAGAAGGGAGACATCCTCAGGCCATGGTAACTTACCTGCTGCGATAAGACTCTTTAGGGGGAAAGTGGCAATTTGGATGTTTCTGTATTTTTGTTTAATATCAGGACAAAGTTTTACTTCACTAGTCAACAGGCTTCCCAACACTTCCTGAATTTGCTTCTCATCTTGGTGAACCCAATATCCAAGATCCCTCAGCTGTTATCTGAATCCCACTAAAGCCCACAGATTTTCTAACTTTTGGTTTCATTTAACAGCAACGCTGGGCCAAACTATAACAAACAGGACTGTTTTGAAATGGTTGGTGAATGGCATCAGTCACTGGGTTCAGCTGGCATCACTAAGTTGGCCAGAACTGGTTAGGGAATATTCAGAGATATAATCATTACTGTTTCAAGTCTCTGTGATCTGCTCTTCAGCAATTTTGCATAGCAACCATTTAATCCTGTCTTCATACCCCTACTAAATATAATGATTAGACTCCCTAAAAACTGGGACTTCAAGTTAATCCTTTGGCAATTTCAATAGTTTTTTTTTTAATTTTTTATTATTATTATTTGTTTAATCTTGTTTATTGCAGTAACATTAGTTTATAACGTTATATAAACTTCAGATGTACATCATTATACTTCTATTTCTGCATGAATTGCATCATGTTCTCATGTTCACCACCCAAACACTAATTACCATCCATCGCCACACACATGTGCCTAATTATCCCTTTTACCCTCCTCCCTCCCCACTTCCCCTCTGGTAACCATCAATCCAATCTCTGTCTCTATGTGTTTGTTTGTTGTTGTTGTTATCTACTACTTAATGAGTGAGATCATATGGTATTTGACCTTCTCCCTCTGACTTATTTCGCTTAGCATGATACCCTCAGTGTCCATCCATGTTGTCACAAATGGCTGGATTTTATCATTTCTTATGGCTGAGTAGTATTCCATTGTGTATATATACCACATCTTCTTTATCCATTCATCCATTGATGGACACTTAGGTTGCTTCCAAGTCTTGGCTATTGTGAATAATGCTGCAATGAACACAGGGGTGCATGTATCTTTACGCATTCATGTTTTTACGTTCTTTGTGTAAATACCCAGCAGTAGAATAGCTGGATCATATGGGAGTTCTATCCTTAATTTTTTGAGGAATCTCCATACTGTTTTCCATAGTGGCTGCACGAGTTTGCACTCCCACCAGCAGTGTATGAGAGTTCCCTTCTCTCTACATCCTCTCCAACACTTGCTGTTTCCTGTCTTATTAATTATAGCCATTCTGACGGGCACGAGATGATATCTCATTGTAGTTTTGATTTGAATTTCCCTGACAGTTAATGATGTTGAACATCTTTTCATGTGCCTGTGGCCACCTGTATATCTTCTTTGGAGAAATGTCTGTTCAGGTCTTTTGCCCATTTTTTAATTGGGCTGTTAGTTTTTTGTTGTTGAGATGCATGAGTTCTTTATATATTTTGGCAATTAACCGCTTATCAGATATATGGTTTGAAAATATCTTCTCCCAATTGTTAGGTTGTCTTTCCTTTTTTTGATGGTTTCCTTTGCTATGCAGAAGCTTTTTAGTTTGATGTAGTCCCATTTGTTTATTTTTTCTATTGTTTCTCTTGCCCAGTCAGACATGGTGCTTGAAAATATGTTGCTAAGACCAATATCGAAGAGCGTACTGCATATGTTTTCTTCTAGAAGTTTCATAGTTTCAGGTCTTATATTAAACTCTTTAATCCATTTGGAGTTAATTTTTGTGTATGGTGTAAGGTAAGGGTCTACTTTCATTTTTTTGCATGTGGCTATCCAGTTTTCCCAACACCATTTGTTGAAGGGACTTTCTTTTCTCCATTGTATGTTCTTGGCTCCTTTGTCAAAGATTAGTTGTCCATAGATGTGTGGGTTTATTTCTGGGCTTTTGATTCTATTCCATTGATGTGTGTGTCTGTTTTTGTGCCAGTACCATGCTGTTTTGGTTACTATAGCTTTGTAGTATATTTTGAAATCAGGGATTGTGATACCTCCAGCTTTGTTCTTTTTTCTCAGGATTCCTTTAGCTATTCAGGGTCTTTTTTTGTTCCATATAAATTTTAGGATTGTTTGTTCTGTTTCAGTGAAAAATGTTATTGGAACTTTGATAGGGATTGCATTGAATCTATAGTTGCCTTAGGAAGTATGGACATCTTAATTATGTTAATTCTTCCAATCCAAGAGCACGGGATATCTTTCCATTTCTTTGTGTCTTCTTCAATTTCTTTCAGCAATGTTTTATAGTTTTCGATGTACAGATCTTTCACCTCTTTGATTAAGTTTATTCCTAGGTATTTTATTCTTTTTGTTGCAATTGTAAATGGGATTGCATATTCTTAATTTCTCTTTCTGCTACTTCGTTGTTAGTGTATAGAAATGCAACTGATTTTTGTATGTCGATTTTGTATCCTGCAACTTTACTGTATTCGTTTATTACTTCTAAAAGTTTTTTGGTGGATTCTTTAGGGTTTTCTATATATAAAATCATGTCATCTGCAAATAGTGACAGTTTCACTTCTTCCTTTCCAATTTGGATCCCTTTTATTTCTTTTTCTTGCCTGATTGCTCTGGCTAGGACTTCCAGTCCTATTTAACATAGGAGTGGTGAGAGTGGTCATCCTTGTCTGATTCCTGTTCTTAGGGGGATAGCTTTCACTTTTTCACCATTGAGGATGATATTAGCTGTGGGTTTGTCCTACATGGCCTTTATTCTGTTGAGATACTTTCCTTCTATACCCATTTTATTCAGAATTTTTATCATAAATGGATGCTGTATCTTGTCAAATGCTTTCTCTGCATCTATTAAGATGATCATGTGATTTTCATTCTTCATTTTATTAATGTGGTGTATTATGTTGATTGATATGTGAATATTGAACCATCCCTGCATACCTGGAATAAATCCCACTTGATCATGGTGTATAATCTTTTTAATGTATTGTTGTATGTGATTTGCTAGTATTTTGTTGAGGATTTTTGCATCGATGTTCATCAGTGATATTGGCCTGTAATTTTCTTTGTTTGTGTTGTCCTTGTCTGGTTTTGGTATCAGGGTAATGTCGGCTTCATAGAATCAGTTAGGGAGCTTCCCCCCCTCCTCAATTTTTTTGAATAGTTTGAGGAGGATAGGTATTAATTCTTCTTTGAATGTTTGGTAGAATTCACTAGGGAAGCCATCTGGTCCTGGACTTTTATTTTGGGGGAGGTTTTTGATTACTGTTTCAATCTCTTTACTGGTGATTGGTCTATTCAAATTCTCTACTTCTCCTTGATCCAGTTTTGGAAGGTTGTATGATTCTAAGAAGTTATCCATTTCTTCCAGATTGTCGAATTTGTTGGCATATAGCATTTCATAGTATTCTCTTATAATCTTTTGTATTTCTGAGGTGTCTCTTGTAATTTCTCCTCTTTCATTTCTGATTTTACTTATTTGAGCCTTCTCTCTTTTTTCTTGGTGAGTATAGCTAAAGGTTTGTCGATTTTGTTGATCTTTTCAAAGAACCAGCTCTTGGTTTTATTAATTTTTTCTATTGTTTCCTTGTCTCTACTTCATTTATTTGTGCACTGATTTTTATTATTTCTCTTCTTCTACTGATTTTGGGCTTTGTTTCTTCTTCTTTTTCCAGTTCCTTTAGGTGCATTGTTAGATTGTTTATTTGAGATTTTTCTTGTTTGTTGAGATAGGCCTGTATTGCTATAAACTTCCCTCTTAGAACCTTTTTTGCGGTTCCCTCCCATAAATTCTGGCATGTCGTATTTTCATTTTCATTTGTCTCCAGGTACTTTTTGATTTCTCCTTTGATTTCTTGTTGACCCAATTGTTGTTCAGTAGCATTTTGATTAATCTCCACATATTTGTGGCTTTTCTGATTTTCTTCCTATAGTTGACTTCTAGTTTCATACTGTTGTGGTCAGAAAAGATGCTTGGTATTATTTGAGTCTTCTTAAATTTATGTAGACTAGTTTTGTGGCCTAATATGTGATCAATCCTGGAGAATGTTCCATGTGCATTTGAAAAGAACGTGTATTCTTCGGTTTTTGGAAGGAATGTTCTGTATATATCCACAAGGTCCATCTGTTCTAGTGTGTCGTTTAAGGCCAATGTTTCCTTATTGATATTCTGTTTGGATGATCTATCCATTGGTGTAAGTGGAGTATTAAAGTCCCCTACTATTATTGTGTTACTGTCTATTTCTCTTTTTATGTCTGTTAATAATTGCTTTATATATTTAGGTGCTCCTATGTTGGGTGCGTAGATATTTACAAGTGTTAAATGCTCTTCTTGGATTGTTCCCTTGATCATTATGTAATGCCCTTCTTTGTCTCTTTTTACAATTTTTGTTTTTAAGTCTATTTTGCCTGATATGAGTATTGCTACCCCAGCTTTCTTTTCACTGCCATTTGCATAGAGTCTCTTTTTCCATCCCTTCACTTTCAGTTTGTGAGTGTCTTTAGGTCTAAGTGTGTCTCTTGTATACAGCATATATATGGGTCTTGTTTTTTTAATCCAATCACCCACCCTATGCCTTTTAATTGGAGCATTTAGTCCATTGACGTTTAAAGAAGCTATTGATAAGTATGTACTTACTGCCATTTTTTAACTTTTTTTTTTCTCAGTGTTTTAGTAGTCCTTCTCTATTCCTTTCTTCTTCTCTTGCTCTCTTCCCTTGTTGTTTGATGGCTTTCTTTAGTATTATGTTTGACTTCCTTTCTCTTAGTTTTTTGTGTATTTATTACAGGTTTCTGGCTTGTGATTACCATGGGGTCCATATACAGAATTGATGTTCTTTTTAGTTTGACATCTGTCTGAAAGCTCTACTCTTTAACTCCCCTCCTCCCACATTTTATGTTTTTGATATCATATCTAACCTCTTTTTTGTGCATTTGTATCCATTACGTTCTTATCATGGAAATAGAAAATTTTTCCTATTTGTGGTCCTCTCTTTTCCCCTTAAATAAGTCCCTTTAGCATTTCTTATAGTACTGATTTCTTGGTGACAATTTCCTTTAATTTTTGCTTGTCTGGGAAACTTTTTATCTCTCTTTCCATATTGAATGATAGCCTTGCCAGGTAGAGTATTCTTGGCTGTAAGTTTTTTCCTTTTAGCACTTTAAATATATCTTTCCACTCTCTTCTAGCCTGTAAGGTTTCTGCTGAGAAGTCAGCTGGTAGCCTTACGGGGTTCCCTTTGTATGTAACTTGTCTTTCTCTTGCGGCTTTTAGGATTCTCTCTTTATCTTTAATTCTGGACATTTTGATTATGATGTGTCTTGGTGTGGGCCTCTTTAGGTTTATCTTGTTTGGCACTCTCTGTGCTTCCTGTACCTGGATGTCTGTTTCCTTCCTTATGTTAGGGAAGTTTTCATCTATTATTTCTTCAAATAGCTTCTCTGCCCCTTTGTCTCTCTCATCTCCTTCTGGGACACCTATAACACGGATGTTTTTGCACTTGATGTTGTCCCAGAGGTCCCTTAGACTGTCCTCACTCTTTTTAATTCTTTTTTCTTTTATCTGTTCAGCTTGGGTTATTTCTTCTAGTGTTTTGTCCAGCTCGCAGACCCATTCTTCTGTATCCTCTACTCTGCTTCTGAGTCCCTCTAGTGAATTTTTTATTTCCAGTATTGTATTCTTCATTTCTGATTGGTTCTTTTTTATTGGTTCTTCCATTTCTTTGTTGACATTCTCACTGAGTTCATCCATTCTTCTCCCAAGATCAGTGAGCATCCTCAACACTCTTTGTTTGAACTCTCTGTCAGGTAGGTTGCTCATTTCTGTTTCACTTAGTTCCTTTTCTGGGGTTTTGTCCTGTTCCCTTACTTGGAATGTATTCCTTTGCCTCCTCATTTTGCCTCTTTCCCTGTGCTTGTGTCTATGTATTAGGTAGGTCAACTAGGTCTCCTTCTCTTGGATAGGTGACCTTATATAAATGATGCCTTATGAGGTCCACAGTGTGCTTCCCTCAGTTCTGGATATTCCAGGAGTGACCCCTATGTGGGCTATGTGTGTCCTTCTGTTGTGGCATGTTTGCTCTCCCTGTAGGTGCCCAGGGAGGCTGTGCTATGCTCCTGGCCAGCTGTTGTAATGCTCAGCTGCTTGTAGTTGTTGTGGACCCTTCAGTCTCTTTATCGGGTTGGGGAGCCCCAGCACAGTTGGCTGCAAGGTCTAATAGCACATTTGTGTTTCAGTATTTCTTTTAAGTGAGTAGGCCCCCAGTGTGGCTGGTTGTTAGGCTCAGGGGCTTACAATTGGTATAAGCCTCCAGCCTTTAGGTCTCTTGTCAGCTCACTGAAGATTGCAGCTGGGTGGGGCTGGCCTCAGGCACAGGAGCACCCAATTGTTTCAGGCTTTGGAAGGTGGGGCAAACTCCCTATGTGGGTCTTTGAGAAGCACAAGTCTTCTGCAGCTGACAAGCCCTGCCACCCACAGGTCCACATACACAGTCAACACAGTCCTGCCCTGTGTGTGCACCCCAACCTCCTGAAGTAGACCCAGTCTCTCCATGGTGGGAGCCCCACACACCCCACTACCACCCCACACTCTCCACCTGCTCCTTGTGCACCCCCTCTCCACTGAAGTGGCAGTCACCAGGCTGCAGAGAATCCAGTCACCAATCTATGCAGGCCCACGAGTTGCCTGAGGGCTTGTTGTTGGGTGGGGCCAGTCCCTACTGTGCGCTGCCTGCCCTGGCTGAGCTGGATTAAATCGTTGCTCTAGTGGGTGGGGCAGACCCTGGGCTAGCAGGCCCCAGGGAGAACTCCAGTGGCATGTGCCAGTGTCTGTGTCAGCACGCCCACATCAGGCCACAACAATGGCCACCACCATTCTCCCAGTCCCTGGAGAGGTCTCACCTCTCACTGAGATGAACTCAGAGCCTATCAGGTGAGTCTCTTTTCACCAAAGCACTGTGAACCTTTCTTTCTGGTGATTTTAGGTTGCTTTCTGAAGCAACCTAAAGGGTGAATTTGTGCATGGGCCCTTTAAGGGCCGGTTTTAATTTCTTTGTGAACCAGCTTTTCTGGTGGTAATCCCCAATGTTTTAGTAGCAGACAAAGTCAGATATTATGCCACTCATCTCGATTGTGCTGGGTCCACAAAATGCCTACAGCAGGGGTGCTCCCCGGGCTCAGGGCCCCCGCTCCTCCAGGGAGGGCTGCTTACCTTTGGGCTGCTCCCAGGCAGCCGTGAAGCTGGCGGCTTGTGAAGGTGGCATTTTTTCTCTCCAGAAAGGAATTTCTGCCTCTTTCACCTCAATTAGGATTATCGTTTATTGCAGGAGTTCCTCTTATCCAGTTTTCAGTTCTCTCTCAGGGATAATTTTTCCATGAGTAGTTGTAAATTGGCTGTGTCTGCGGGAGGACATGAGTTCAGAGTCTGCTTATGCTGCCATCTTGACTTTTCTCCTCTCAATAGTTTTAATTTAAATAAGTAAACAACCTTATTCATGATGTCCTTATGTCCTCCTCCTGTTTTGTCTGAAATGATCGATTCTATGGGTTGCTTGAGCTATGATATCTGCAAGGTAAGGTAACTCCAAAATCTGCCAGGGTACAGCAGCATTCTCTGTGCCCCTCTGAACTGTCATGAAGTACTGGCTCTATAGCCTCAGGGAGAGTAACGAGCAACACAGTGGGGGCTTATGGGGCTCCATGGCAATTAAGCTGGCCAGAAGAAAATGAAAGAAAAAAATCATAAGATTATGAATGATGAATTTCCCTTCTTATTTCTCCTAGGTGAGCCTTTTTCTCAGGAAGAAATGGAAGAAATGTTGTCTGCTGCAATTGATCCAGAAGCAAATTCAATTCATTACAAGGATTATATAACAATGATGGTGATAGATGAAAATTAAACTCTCTAAAGACTTAATTTCTAATTGAAAGGATAATTTTAAAAATTGCTTGTCTTTGTTGATTTCACATTTTATCTTATAATTCCTACCTATGATAATTACTGCCATGTGACAACTATTTCAATATATTTTGTTTTTTACAGAACCTCATAACAATTTAAAACATAAATTTACTTAGTGTGTCTAGTCTCATGAAATGACAAATTGCTAATTATTTTGAAACTATTCTTAAAACATTTTAACATTATCTGTGGATTGTTGTTAATTTTCTACCATAAAACCCAGGTTACCTTCAAATTAATTAAGCTGACAAAATGAAGAGTGGCTTGAAGGACCCAAGGTTTTACATATAAAGATCCTGGGAGGGGGCAGAATGACCACAAATTGTAAATGAGTAGCAATGTGATGAAAGCTTCTTTTTAAAACAACAACAGACACTTCAGCAATCTGAATGTGGAAGGAGAGTTATTGAAATGAATATTAATAATTAATTCCTTATGAGTGCCAGTTGCAAATCTCATTTGAGATTATAATAACATAGTGTAAACATTTAAATTTGCTGAGCCAGCATGTTACGTGATGGATTAGCTGAATGAGTTGAGATTATTGAATCTAGAGAAGAGAAGACCGAAGGGAAACTGATGATGTGAGGAAGTGGCATTGTCTTCTGGTCTTTAGAATTCTTACCTGTTCAGAATACCTGTCATGGGAGTATTGTCCTGAATACTAAGAATTTTGAGAAATGTTATGGCATGCAGGAGGCACAGCTATTGAAAGAGCAGAAAAAAGTTATCTGAGCACAAGGAATCCCAGTGGAAAAAGACACGGGGAGTTACAAACACAGGGGGAAATATAGTAAAGGAAATGAAGACCCTTCCATCACCTGTGTGTTCTTTCATACACATGCATGCACACACACAGATCTCTACTGAAAGATGCTTCCCCACTACATGTATGTACATATATACAAACATTTAATGTTGCTTGTGAGTCTTTCTCCTAGGCATGCAGTCTTGCCCCCCAAGAGAGGGGGCTGCTACCCAAGAGACTGTCACTGTTCATTCACTCATGAAACATTTACTGAGTATCATTAGATAATGTGTGAAGAACTAGAGTTGTGAGGTGAATCTGTCCCTAACTAATCGAGGTCACAGTTCTGTGAGGAAGACCTGCAAGTCAGTCAGCAGCCACAGTTCAGGCAAGTTCACATCTGGGTACTATGGGAGTGAGGCATACGAGGGGCAGCTAACTCAGGCTGGGGGGAGCTTTCTGGGAGATGAAAGAGTCTAGTGAGTAGAGAAGGCTTCCTGGAACATGTGAAACCTGATTTAAAGATGAGCAGTTTACTAAGTGGACACAGGGTGTTTCAGCAGGGGAACAGCAAGTACAAAAAACCCAGAGGATTTATGAAACATGGAACAAACTGGGAATTTAGAGTAATTCAGAATGTTTGGTTTGTAGGAGATTTGGGGGACATAATGAGAGATGAAATTGGAGTGGCAGACAGGAGCTGTGTCATTAAGGATATGGGGTTAGGTGTAGAGTTCTGGTTTTAGTGTTAGAGTTCAGACTTTCTTCCAAAGATCATAGAGAAAGAAAGATCATTTGTAAATAGCATGGAAAATAGACTTGAAGAGCCAAGACTTGAAGTGGGGAGACAAGGTGGTAGGCTATTTGGTTGGTGGGAGGAGATAGATTGGGAAAAGCCAAGCAGGAGTCCCAGGTTTCTGGCTTGGACACTGAGTGAATTATAGTGCCATTCATTCAGATAAGAAATCCAAGAAGCCAGTCAGGGTAGCATTAGAGTGTGTGTTGGTGCCTAATGCATAAACTCAGTCATGGACTTGTTTGAGGCACCCAAGGCAGCTCTGGGTTGTCTTCTAGAAACCCATTACCCTGCATAACCCTGGTCATGCCAAAGAAATATGGTCTGGTGAATTAGCCCTAGTGTCTTCTGAGTCAAATGGTGACATTATATTCTTTTGCTGAGGGAAGGCTCCCATGACAGAAGGATGTCTTAGGATTGGTTACCCCCAAGTCTTACCTTCTATAATTTCAAAAGTTCTGACTGGCAGAGAGTGACGTCAGCATGATGGCGGAGTGAGCTTTCCTGTGCACTCTTCCCTCGACAAGATACAACAAAAGGAACAGTCACAGACCAACAACGGAATGCCAGACAGTGAAAAGCTAGAGCGGAAAGATCCACACTGCCGCACATCTAAGAGTGGAACATGCTGGGCCCCCAGAGGAAGTGGGGAGAGGTAAGGAGAACTCCTCTGCCTCCCCATCAGATCAGCGATCCCGGTCCGCAAGGCTCCCAGAGAGGGGGGAGGGGCGGCCCTCGGCAGAGAAACTGTAGCTCTCCGGACTCTCTCAGCCAGTGGGAAACTCCCACACAGAGGACTCAGAAGAGCCACAGGCCTACCATCAACATCTGAGCACCCCAGAGAGCGGATAAAGAGGGGCAAGCGAGAAGCCTCCCACGTCAGGGACCCAGAGGGCAAAAGAGAGAGCTCCCCCCTCCCCGCAAACCGGACCCTGCAGCTCAACCGACCAGACCAGACCTAGCAATCCATGGCAGACCAGACCAAGAGATCCACGACAGACCAGACCAAGCGATCTGTGGCAGACCTGATCAAACGACAGGACCTGTGGATTGCAGTGGGGGAAAAAAAAAAAAAGTGCAGATCACAGCAGAAAAACCGGGGCAGAGCGCAGGGGGCTTAGACTACACAGCCCTTTATCACCAGACAGTGGCGGCAGGTGGAAATTGCAACCAGAGATTTCTAGGATGAGGAAAAACAAAACCAACACAGGAACCACAATGCAAAAATATATGAAATCACCAGACCAGAAACAAAATGACAAGCACCCAGAAATCAACCCCGAAGACACAGAAATCCATAAACTAAATGACAAAGATTTCAAAATAGCTATCATAAAAACACTCAATGAAATACGAGACAACACAGACAAACAATTCAATGAGGTTAGGAGTTTCTTCACAAAAGAGATTGAAATCATAAAAACCAATCAGTGCTGATGGAGATGAAGAACACAATGGAGGAGATAAAGGAGAATCTGGAATCTTTAAAGAACAGAGCTGACAATATGGAGGAAAGAATTAGTACTTTAGAGGATAGGAATACAGATATACTCCAGATGGAAGAGGAGAGAGAACTAAGACTAAAAAGAAATGAAGAAAGACTCCGAGAAATATCTGATTCTATTAGAAAATGTAACATAAGAATTATAGGTATTCCTGAGGGACAAGAGAGGGAAAGAGGAACAGAGAGCCTATTCAAGGAAATAATAGCTGAGAATTTCCCAAATCTGGGGAAGGAGCAGGAAATACCAGTAAGCGAAGTCAACAGGACACCTATATATATTAACAGACAAAGGCCTTCACCACGACACCTAGTGGTAAGGCTAGCCAGGGTCAATGACAAAGAAACAATATTAAGGGCAGCTAGACAAAAACAAAAAATAACGTACAGAGGAACTCCCATCAGGCTCTCAGCGGATTTCTCAACAGAAACTTTACAGGCTAGAAGAGACTGGAATGATATATTCAAAATACTGAAAGACAAAAACTTTCAGCCAAGAATACTCTATCCAGCAAAAATATCCTTCAAATATGATGGAGAAATAGTAACTCTCCCAGATAAACAAAAGCTAAGGGAGTTCATGGCCACGAGACCCCCACTACAAGAAATACTCAACAAGGCCCTCAGGCCTGAAAAGGAACACAAAGCTTGGAGCAAGGAGAAAAGTAGGCAGACAAACTCAGAAAAATAGAAGATCTTTACCGGAATAGGTTAGCAACCACTTAAATACTAAATTCAAAGATCAAAGGAAGAAACTCACCAAAAATAAATTTAACCTCATCACTGTAAACACACAGCCACAACACAAGATAGAATAAGGTATAACAAGAACAACATAGAAGGGGAAGAGGAAAATGATTGAATTGACTTAGTATAAGGAAATAGGAGGCCATCAGATAATGGACTATCTCATACACAAGATTTTTTGCCCAAACCTCAAGGTAGCCACTAAACAAATAATCAAAACAAAACCACATATGATAAACAAAGAGAAAACTAGAAGAGTCATAAGACCAAACTGAATCAGCACTCTGAAACAAATGGGACAAGAAACAAAGGAAATGCAAAAGAACCAGAAAATAAGTGACAAAACAGCAACATTAAGCCCTCATATATCAATAATTACCCTAAATGTAAATGGATTGAACTCTCCAATCAAAAGATACAGAGTGGCAGGTTGGATTAAAAAGCAAGACCCAAAAATATGCTGCCTTCAGGAAACACATCTTAGCACTAAAGCCAAGCACAGGGTCAGAGTGAAAGGATGGAAGACAATACTCCAAGCTAATGGCAAACAAAAGAAAGCAGGTGTTGCCATACTCATATCAGACAAAGTAGACTTCAAGATAAAACAGGTTAAGAAAGACAAAGAAGGGAAATATATAATGATAAAAGGGACACTACATCAAGAAGACATATCACTTATAAATATATATGCACCCAACATAGGAGCACCAATGTACATAAAGCAACTATTAACAAACCTAAAAGCAGACATCAGCAACAACACAATAATAGTAGGGGATCTTAACACCCCACTTACAACAACGGATAGATCATCCAGACAAAAAGTCGATAAAGAAACAGTAGACTTAAATGAAAAACTGGACAAGATGGACCTAGTAGACATATACAGAGTACTCCATCCAAAAACAGCTGACTACACATTCTTCTCAAGCGCACATGGAACATTCTCTAGGATAGACCATATGTTGGGAAACAAAGCAAGCCTCAATAAATTTGAAAAGATTGAAATCATAACAAGCATCTTTTCAGACCATAAGGCTAAGAAACTGGAAATGAACCATGAAAAAAAACTGGGAAAGTGACAAAAATGTGGAGATTAAACAACATGCTACTGAACAACCAATGGATCATTGATGAAATTAAAGGAGAAATCAAAAACTATCTGGAAACAAACGAAAATGATAACATGCCATATCAAGCCATATGGAATGCAGCAAAAGCGGTCCTGAGAGGGAAACTCATAGCGATACAAGCCCACCTGAACAAACAAGAAAAAGCCCAAATAGGCAACCTTAAATTACACCTAACAGAACTAGAAAAAGAAGAACAAACAAAGCCCAAAGCCAGCAGAAGGAGAGAAATAATAAAAATCAGAGCAGAAATAAATGAAATTGAGACCAAAAAAACAGTAGAAAGGATTAATGAAACAAAGAGTTGGTTCTTCGAGAAGATAAACAAAATCGACAAACCCTTAGCCAGGCTTACTAAGAAAAGAAGAGAAAAGTCTCAGGTAAATAAAATTAGAAATGAAAGAGGAGAAATTACAATGGATACCACGGAAATACAGAGGATATAAGAGAATACTGTGAGAAATTATATGCCAACAAATTGGACAATCTAGAAGAAATGGATAAATTCTTAGACTTATACAACCTCCCAAAATTGAACCAAGAAGAAATGGAGAATCTGAATAGACCAATAACAAGTAAAGAGATTGAAATAGTAATCAAAAACCTCCCAAAAAATAAAAGTCCAGGACCAGATGGCTTCTCCAGTGAATTTTACCAAACATTCAAAGAAGATTTAATACCCACCCTTCTCAAACTATTCCAAAAAATAGAGGAAGATGGAACACTTCCTGAATCATTCTACGAGGCCAACATCACCCTGATACCAAAACCAGACAAAGACAATACAAAGAAAGAAAATTACAGGCCAATATCATTGATGAACATTGATGCAAAAATCCTCAACAAAATATTGGCAAACCGAATACAACAATACATTAAAAAGTTCATACACCATGACCAAGTGGGATTTATACCAGGGATGCAGGGATGGTTCAACATCCACAAATCAATCAATGTGATACATCACATCAACAAAATAAAGAATAAAAACCACATGGTCATCTCAATAGATGCAGAGAAGGCATTTGACAAGATACAACATCCATTTATGATAAAAACTCTCAATAAAATGGGAATAGAAGGAAAGTACCTCAACATAATAAAGGCCATATATGACAAACCCACAGCCAACATCATACTCAACAGGGAAAGACTAAAAGCCATTCCTCTGAGAACAGGAATGAGGCAGGGCTGCCCACTCTCACCACTCCTGTTCAACATAGTACTGGAGGTTTTGGCCAGAGCAATTAGGCAAGAAAAAGGAATAAAAGGAATCCAAATAGGTAATGAAGAAGTGAAACTCTCACTATTTGCAGATGACATGATTGTATATATAGAAAACCCTAAAGGGCCGGCCCCGTGGCTTAGCGGTTGAGTGCTCGCGCTCCAATGCTAGCGGCCTGGGTTCGTATCCCGGGCGCGCACCAATGCACTGCTTCTCCAGCCATGCTGAGGCCGCGTCCCACATACAGCAACTAGAAGGATGTGCAACTATGACATACAACTATCTACTGGGGCTTTGGGGGAAAAATAAATAAATAAAATTAAAAAAAAAAAAAAAGAAAACCCTAAGAATCTGTTGGGAAACTATTAGAAACAATCAACAACTACAGCAAAGTTGCAGTGTACAAAATCAATCTACAAAAATCAGTTGCATTTCTGTATGCTAATAATGAAGTAACATAAAGAGAGCTCAAAAAGATAATACCATTTACAATTGCATCAAAAAGAATAAAATACCTAGGAATAAATCTTACCAAGGAGGCGAAGGACCTATACAATGAGAACCACAAGACATTATTGAAAGAAATCCAAGATGACATAAAGAAATGGAAAGATATCTCATGCACGTGGATTGGAAGAATAAACATAGTTAAAATACCTAAAACAATCTACAGATTCAATGCAATCCCAATCAGAATCCCAATGACATTCTTCACAGAAATAGAAAAAAGAATACTAAAATTTATATGGGGCAACAAAAGACCCCGAATAGCTAAAGAAATCCTAAGAAAAAAGAACAAAGCAGGAGGCATCACAATCCCTGACTTCAAAACATACTACAAAGCAATAGTAATCAAAACAGCATGGTACTGGTACAAAAACAGACACAAAGATCAATGGAACAGAATTGAAAGCCCAGAAATAAAACCACACATATACGGACAGCTAATTTTCAACAAAGGTGCTAAGAACATGCAATGGAGAAAGGAAAGTCTCTTCAATAAATGGTGTTGGGAAAACTGGACAGCCACATGCAAAAGAATGAAAGTGGACCATGTGCTATCGCCATTCACAAAAATTAACTCAAAATGGATCAAAGACCTGAAGGTGAGACCTGAAACTATAAAACTCATAGAAGAAAATATAGGCAACACACTATTTGACATTGCTTTTAAAGGAATCTTTTCAGATGGCATGCCTGCCCAGACTAGGGAAACTAAAGAAAAAATAAACAAGTGGGACTTTATCAGATTAAAGAGCTTTTATAAGACTAATGAAACCAGAATCACAATGAACAGACAACCAACCAGCTGGGAGAGAATATTTGCAAAACATACATCTGACAAGGGGTTGATCTCCATAATATATAAAGAACTCACACAACTGAACAACAAAAAAACAAACAACCCGATCAAAAAATGGGCAGAGGAAATGAACAGACACTTCTCCAAGGAAGATATACAGATGGCCAATAGGCACATGAAAAGATGCTCAACATCACTAATCATCACGGAAATGCAAATCAAAACAACACTAAGATACCACCTCACACCCGTTAGAATGGCTATAATCACCAAGACAAAAAACAACAAATGTTGGAGAGGATGTGGAGAAACAGGAACCCTCATACACAGCTGGTGGGAATGCAAATTGGTGTAGCCTCTATGGAAAACGGTATGGAGATTCCTCAAAGAATTAAAAATAGAGATGCCCTATGATCCAGCCATCCCACTACTGGGAATCTATCCAACGAACCTGAAATCAACAATCCAAAGAGGCTCATGCACCCCTATGTTCATTGCAGCATTATTCACCATAGCCAAGAAGTGGAAGCAACCTAAGTGTCCCTCGACTGACGATTGGATTAGGAAAATGTGGTATATATATACAATGGAATACTACTCAGCCATGAAAAAAGACAAGATCGTCCCATTTGCAACAACATGGATGGGCCTGGAGCGTATTATGTTAAGTGAAATAAGCCAGAAAGAGAAAGACAAACACTGTATGATCTCACTCATATGTGGAATATAAACCAACACATGGACAGAGAAAACTGGACTGTGGTTACCAGGGGCAGTGGGGGTGGGGGGTGGGGGGTGGGCACAAGGGTGAAGGGAGTCATATATATGGTGATGGACAAACAAAAATGTACAACCCAAAAATTTCACAATGTTAGAAACCATTAAAACATCAATTAAAAAAAAAAAGAATGCTTGGAGCTGAAAAAAAAAAATATATATATATATAATATCTGTAGTATTCATATTTTCCCTAAAAATGAGTTATTTTTTCATTTGAATCTTCTTTCCTTTATCTTGCCATATAGTAAACATCTGAAATTTTAGTTAGAACGTGTTTTAATGTCTTGTTTTAAAACTAATATAATTTAGATACAACGATTTTTTCTTTTCCTCATGACTCCTGTTATGTTTCTCTGGGTTCACATTTCTTCTTCTCGATGTACATTCTTTACTGCTTCTTTCACTGAAGGCCTGTGGGAAGTCAACTTCAGAGTCTGTCTATATGTCAGAAAATGTCTTTATCTCCTTCTTTGACAGATAGTTTGGCTAAGTATTTAATTTTGGTTCTAAGAATTTTTTTTCCTTCCTTGTCAAGTTATTTAATATTTCTAATCCTCCATATCTTTAGCTATAAAATGGGAATAAAGCCCTCAAGGATGGTGCCACTGAGATAAAGCATGCAGAGCTTGCCAATCATGTTGCTTAGCAGATATTAAGTAGTCAATAATGACAGCTATTATTATCATTTTTATAATCTTCAGAGAGGGCATTCTCAGAGAATGACTGCTTAAGTCTGAGGAGGCAAAGCTCACACCAGCTTTGGGCTGCTGTTGGGAATCCTCTGCTATAACTGTCTAGTCGGATTCAGTGCAGAAAAAAAAAATGAAAAAGAGACTTTCAAATTTTTCCCTCAGATTTTTTCCCTGAGTTTTATTCATCTTCACATTCAAAGCAGACACTCTCTGTAGCCTTGGTATTCCTCTGGGACTTGGGCTTCCTTCCGCTACTCAGAAATGGAGGTTAGGAAGCCTCTGTCTGGAAATCAGGAGATTCCTTAGAGCATGTCTTATATCCCATGCCTTGTGATTAAAGTCAATGGGAAATTACAAGAAACCAATCCAGGCAGGACCACCAATGGCCCAGACCCTTCAGGAATGTCGGTTATGGTCCACCACCCAGGCAAAGCACCATGACCAGCCAAGGTGCTTGCTGAGGGCAAAGGAAATATGAAATGTGTAATAGAAGAAGGTAGTTATAAATACCAGCTATGAAAAGGTGACCAGCTACAAAAACATACATTTGATAATTCTGAGTATTTCTTCTTCTGTTTTGAATGTTTGAGTGCATGCTGTGTGTGTGTGTGTGTGTGTGTGTGTGGTAAATTTATATAAAAGTTAAAAAAAAGACTGATGAGATAGACTCTTGCTGCCAATGTGGGTTACTCCTTGTTGACTCTCAGCTTATTTTTGTCCATTGGAATCCCAAAGATGTAATTAATTGTTCTCCTCTGCCATGTGGTAGATTCAAGACCTATTAAATATTGCTGTATGTAGAGTCAGCTCTCAGGAGCCTGTAGACCCATGAGAGAGACCCCTTGGACACGGTGCCTTCCTCCCAGCCCTGGACTAGCCCTGGGACCTGGTACTTCTCTTTCTTTTTGGAGAGAGAACAGCCTTCCCAGTCCTCCCTTTAGCAAATCACTTTCCTGATTGGCTGTGCCCTATCAGGAAGGGCCTGGGCTGCCAGGAACTACAATTTATCCTCAGCTTCTGGCTGTCCTGAGAAGGCCTCCCTGGCAGAGTCCAGCCTGTTGTGTGTCTGGGTGACACTTGTAGTCATCAGAAAGTAGAGTATAACCCACAAGTGCCAAGTGATTCATCTGGCCCTTGTCTTACAAGGTGTTTCCAAAGAATGAGGTTCAAAATGCCATGTAGTAACACTTTAAAAGCTCCTGGTCATGGGTTGGGTTCTTGGGGTGAGCTCAAAGCAGTGTCTGCTCACCACCAGATTGGAAGCATTCCAGTATCTTAATTGGAAAGGCTGTGTCCATGCATATCCATGGGTCATGTGTTGGGTGGCATTCTCTGCTGGAGCCCCCACCGACACTCTTCTCATACTTCAGCTTTCAGAGCTCCAGACAGGAAAGTTTCATGCCCCTGTGACATAACCACAGCACAAGACTGTGGAAAAGAACACAGCCATCCGAGGTGCTGCACGATTTGTGGGCTCGGGCCCAGCTGCCCCTTTAAGACAAGTCAGTGACAACACCACTGAGAGTGTAAACTGGTGGATTGTCCAAGACCATGGACCTGAGAATTGTATGGGCCCAGAAGTCACCCTGGACAGCAAGGGAGAGTGTGGGGTCATTCACTGGCCAGGATTATGGTCCCTTATCCTGGCAAAGCAGAGCTCACCTGTGATCCATCAGGCCCAGTGAGGGAGGAGGAGCCACAATGTACCTAAGAGAGAGGCTAGGGGAATCTAGGGAATATCTGCCCTAATAAGGAAGGCAGGGATGCTGAAATCCTAGTTTACAGGGACTGTTGTGTTTACGGAACAAGCCAGCTATAGCCTTGAAAGCTGCATCAAAAATCTTTCCCCCTGGATACAAAACAAGCAGGAAAAGGACTTCAGAGTCATGGATAAGGATCCTAGGAGGATTCAAGTCTAGGTAAAGGGTGAACACTGAGCCCCTAGATGGCACCTGAGGAAGGAAAGTCCTGCTTGCCCTTAGGCCATTTGCAAATGAACTTCCTCTGGCCTTGTCCTCTCCACGTGCTCCATTTGATATTTTTACATTTTTCCCCACTTAGAGCTGATGCAATTCCAGAGATTGAACTAAAACTATAAGTTCTTAAAATTTGCTCAAAAGAAACCTCAATAAGAGAGCAGAAAATATTCCCTCTTCCTCCAAAGCTGCAGGAAAGCAGCCAATCTCCTGGGGCAGGACATGGTCCTGGGTAGTGCTATTTTTAAAGACACCCACATTTCAGTGTTTGTTGCTCTGCACCCTTTAAATCCCAGGAGATGTGGAGGAGCTGTATCTGCTCCTGGAGGAGCTGAATGATACTGAAATGAACTTGTCCTCTGAGTTAGGGGGACTTGGGAATGTCCCTACCAGCCAGGGAAGGGGCTGGCCCTTCTCCCTTCTCCCACATAAAATAAGCTGATGAGCCGGAAGAGTTCTTGATTCAAGGAGAAACGTGAGATTCTGTGTCTCACTTACATGCCTACAGAAAGCAAGAGAACCACATCACAACTCCCAGGCTGTAAAGGGAACAGGACTTTAATATAATATTCAAATATGGCATTTATTATTTACAACAAATAACTACTGTCCCTCCCCAATGGGTGAATGGGTCCCAGGGTAGAGATGTCAGGGAGCTGGAGTGGGGTTGTCCCCTCTCTCTTGGGCTTCAGCGGGGGACCGGGAATCAGCTTACAATGCTCCCCTTCCCGTCAGGTGGGAGGAGCTGGCCCGGTTTATCACAAGCATCCCAGCTGTGTCCCCAATGCTGAGGATGGGGCTTGATCGGCCACTGGTACGGGGCTCGGTGTTGGGGCCTGGGGGCTGAGTAGAAGAGTCGGGTTATCTTGGGGGGCCTCCCTCAGAATCATGGCCCCCCACCCTGTCCCCACTGCACTGGGTGCTCCAGACCCTGTGCTCAGTGCTGTCAGCCACCAGTACCCCATTTGTCCCTGCCACGTGAGCGATCATTTAGTATCACCTATTTCACAGAGGAGGAAACGGAGTCTCAGGAAGCTGAAGAGAGTCACCCCAGTCACAGGACTGCTCAGTAGTGGAGCTGGGATCCCAGTGCCAGCTGTCCAACTCCCCAAGGCCACGCTTAGCCCGAAGCCTTACTGAACCCCTAGGAGTCAGTCACCCCGGCCCAGACACTCACTCACCCCTGACCTTGATGACGGCTGGTTCTTCTTGGCCTTGAGTATTCTGCTGGCCAACTAGGTCTGGGGGTCCAGCTGGCAGGACAGGCTGTAGCTCCAGGACAGAGAGGCACCTGTGAGCCTACCAGGAGCCCCACATCAGGTGCCCCCCCACTGCCTGCCCAGCAACTGCAGTCTGGGTGTCCCAGAGGTCGCCATGCAATAAGGCCTGGGGTTGACCAGGGAGCCATGGACACAGGGTCTCTGGACTGGCCAACAGGGAGAGTCCACCCCTGCCCTCACCTAACTCCTGCCCGGCCTCAGCTATCATTCTCGTTGAGCAGCTCCATGTCCTGGAACCAGGCCCCAAATTGCTCCACGGTCTCTGGTTGTAATTCTTTGCAGCCTCCTAGAGCAGCAAGATCTCCCTCATGACTCGGTGTTCCTGGGACCAGAGGGAAGGAGAGGATGCAGACAGGGCCTGGGTGGGGGATGCTGCAGGAGCCTTGTGGGAGGTGAGGAGTGGGGCAGGGGATGAGAGCTGGGAAACCCTCCTTCCCTCCAGTTCCATCCAGGCTCTACCTGTTCTCAGAATGAGAAAAATCAGCCCCTGCTCCAGGGAGTTTTCCTTGATGCCATCCTCCCCTCAACCCACCCGCCAATTGGATGGGTCTCCCACTTCTCTGTTATCAAACTCTTCCACTCAATGTAAGATACAGGGGGTGGAGCCAGGGACTGTTATGCCCAGAGGGTCTCTGTTTTCCACCTCCTTCCCCTCCATTGCAGGGAGTGCCACAGCTGCTCACCTCAGTCCTTTTCTCAAGGTTGATCTCATTCCCCTGGAAGACAGACAGCCTGAGTCCATCAGACAGAGCCCCCTAGCCTGAGTAGCACCCTATGCCCACCCCTTCTCATGTTGCACTACTGCCAGGTCCCCAGAGGGGGCCAGGCATGCAGAGAAAACAGGACTTGGACCTAGGCCGGGCTCTGGGCTCCAGAGAAGGAGGACATGGGGGTGAGGCTGAGGGACCTGGTAGCACAGTCCTCTCTGATGACAGACTTTGAGGCTGGCCTCAGGCAGAGGGGACTGCTCAGCCACTTATGTGCTGCCTGACTTGGGGGGCCCTGACTTCTCTCTCCCTCCATGGGCAGCATGGGAGGGAGAGGCTGAGTCCAGTTCAGATAAAACCTCACATAGCTGTGCCATCAGACAGCTCTGAGCTTCCCCAGCCTGGGGGAACCAAAATGAGTGTCTCAGACAGAGCCTCTGTTCACTCATCCCTAAGATGGGCCTGATGCCCCAGCTCCCAGGGGCGGCTGCGAGGCTCTCACGAGAGGAGATGTGCCAAGTGCTCAGAGTTCAGAGCTCAGTCTGGGGGCTCCTGCATGCCAAACCTCAGGATCCTGGTTCCCCCACCTGGTCCTTAGGCTCACCCACCTCGAGATAATCACCCATTGCCAAGTTCAGTATCAGCAGGTCACCGAGGAAAGTGCCAAGATAGGAGACGACACCCTGTGACATCGCGGTGGGGGTGGGATGAGCCCTTGCTCTCAAGTCATCCCCCTGCAGACCCTCCCCTCAAAAGTCTTCACACTCAGCCTCTTGGCTCAACCCAGGGTTCCCACGGGGAGCAGCCTAAGACCCTTAGCAGCCTCCTCCCTTCACACCCCAAGACCACCACACTCCTCCTCCTGACCTCCCAGGGCCGGCTTCTGGCAAATCACAGGGTATGTGGTCCCTGGCCCTCCCCACAACAAACCCATCCTGTACCAGCTCTTTCAGGTCCTCCTACTCACCTCTAATGGGGGATTCAGGCACTGTGGCACCAGGAGGCAGAACTGCAGGAGGAAGGGATCTTCTCTCTTGATGTGAGTCCTCTAGCTGGGAGGGCAAAGCCCCTCCCCTCTGACCCTGGACCTCCTCCCCAACAGGCACACTCATCTACTGAGGCTTCTCCTGGACTCTCTGGGGGTTGATCTGCAGGGAGGCAAACATGGAGGGCCCCTCCTGCCAGGGTTGAGGACAGGGTCAGTGAGGCCATACTCACCTCACACCATTTTCTTCCAGCACCACTGACCTCAAACCCTGGACATCTGACCCTAGTCAAGTGGTACCAGTGCTACTCTGTCCTTCAGTGTGTTATGGTTCTAGAATAAGCCCAGCTTCAGTTCTCACTCTGAGTGTGAATTTGGGCCTGCGGCCTAGCCTCTCCAAGCCTGTTTCCTCATATGGAAAGTGTGAGGACTCCGTCTACCTCACAGGGTCTCCTGAGGACTCAGTGGCATGTGACTGTCATCATTGTTCTCGCCCTCACCCCTACAGGTGGAGCAGACAGAAAGCTCCCACATTCCTTTCCTCCCTCTTACCTCATCACCACCCTGTGAGGCCTGCATCACATGATCACCATCCCTCCCTTCCCTGATGAGGAGACAGAGGCCCAAACAGGGGCAGTGAGTTGCTCAGGGGCCCACAGAGGAGAGGTCACTTGTCCCTCCCAGCCAGAGGCCTTGTTCCAATATCCTCACCTAAACCCCAGCCCCACCACTGACCAGAGTCCTGTCCCCTGAGCTCTTGAGTTGTGTCCTGGACTGAGCCATGGATGGAAGGAGACAGGGTGTCTTGGGAATCTGGTTGAGTGGCTCTTGCCTGTCCCTCTGGAGTGTCTGGCCCCCAAGCTGGAACAGAGGCCATGCCAAAGCCTTCTCCTCCCCAAGGAACCCCTCAGGATATTCCCCTGTACTGAACTCTTTCTTCATCCACTCAGGGAATGGACCCCCATGGTGCCACCTCTGATCAACAGGTAAGGGGGTGACAGGAAGCTTTGCTTCCTCATTTACATGAAACATCCTACATCCATTCAGGAAGGATCCACTAGGAATCCGTCAGGTCCCCAGACACTTCTTATAAGCCACCTGGGGCATATGTCAGCACCAACCAGGCTCTCAGGTGAGACTCCTTGGTTGACTCGAGTGACTGCTCTAGGAGTCCAGTGGGGAGTCCCAGAATGCACACACATCTGTCTCTGGTCCCACCCTTTGGACCCAAAGCTGAGCAGCCTGTTTGTCCACCTGGGCCATGGGAATCCCCTGCATGTGCCAGTCCCTGGGGCAGGCAGGGTGCTCTCTCCTTGGAGACGTGGTGAAAACAGAAGGAGCAGCAGGGGCCTGGCTTCCTGAGGACAGGTTTAAGCTGAGGGCCAAAGCCACCCCAACCACCCAACAGCCTGGAAGAAGCTACATCCAACAGGATGGACATGCATGGAAGCCAGAGACCTGCTAATGTCACCCACTCGGCAACTCCTCCTGGAACAGCCCAGACAACACCACCGTGTCCCATGACCAGGACATCCTGCCCACAAACAGCACCCCACCTGCCCATGGGCAAAACAGATCCCTTTGCTTGTTAATCTGCACAAGATAGATGGGAATTTTCCAGAGAAAGTTGAAGTGAGAAACTATCAAGACCACATCCCGCCCAATCCCTCTCCCCCCTCACCTCTCCTCTCTTTCCAGACCCTCAGCCTCCACTCTACCATGGTCATCAGTTCTCTGCTCAAGGACTTGTCTTTGCTACAGATTGTTAAATTTTTCAGAGCTCTCCCTGAGGGGAGGGGAAAGAAGGAAGGATAAATTTACAAATAATGTGGGGGATCTGAGTGCAAATCTCTTTCATTTGAAAACCCAAAAGATTCAATCTGCATGGATGAGTTTGTTCACTGGTCTCCTCTGAGCAGTAAGGTCTCTGTGGGACTGGGGAGAGGGGTCTCATGTTGGTCACCTGGGGAATCATCACCTCCATTCCCCAGCTCTACAGAGCAGCTCTGTTTTGACCAGTTTGAGTTTCAACTGGGCGTAGAGTTCTGTTGCTATAAACACTTGAAAATCTCCCATTTGGCTCAACCCAGTACCTGACATTGAAGGAAACCGAGTCCTGAAGCAGGTGCTCTAAGGACCTTGGAAGGCTTAGAGAACCCCCACCAAGTCCCAGGCCCTATCCCCAGGTTTTGCTGCCTCCCAGGAGTTCCCAGGTGACTGAGGGGGCAATGGCAGACGTATGGGAGGTCCCTTATCCACCCTGGTCCTCCTATGGAGAGAGGCCTACCCACCTGGAGACATCCCCCCATGTATTCTTCTGGTGGCTTAAGGAGGTTTTCTGCAGAGCAGAGATGACAGCATGTAGCGAGGAGAAGTTCTTCAGGATCTCGCACTCCTGGGGAAGAGAAGAGAATGAGCTGTGATGTGGGGCACTGGAGCCCCGCTTACTCTAGCTTCAGTCCCCCTCTATTTAAATCTCCCTCCTGGATAAGACAGACGCTCAGGGAGCCCCAGAAGGGCACATTTAGAACCCAAAGAGTAACACTCACAGGGAGGAGGATTTTAGTTCAAGCCAGGGAAGGTGCCAGGTAGGAAGTGAGCATCCTCCCACTGGGACTTGGAGTCAAGGTCAGCAGGCACCTGGCAGGAAGGGTCTAGGAACTGTGCAGGGACTTAGACCACATACTTCAATCCTGGGAGCTGACAAACGTGGAGAGGCTATTCCCAAGGCTCCAGATAGGGACTCCACTGGGCCTCCCACAGCACACCTGGGCCACCTGGATCCAGTGCTCCACCACCCTCGCCCTGTCCTGGGCCACCATGCTTGGGTCCCCAAGGCAGGTGGTGATGACGAGGCTAGCCACCCTTCTGAAGTGGTCAACGGTGGCCTGGACAGTGGGTGCCAGGTGCTCATTGCCAGGCTTGTTCCTCTTGCCCCAGGTGGACCCCAGGCACTGAGAGGGCACCACCTTCCAGAAGAGCTCCTGGGGAGCAGGGGGAGTGTCACCCAGCCCTACTACACCCCAGCTCTGTGTCCACAGGCCCCAAAGTCCCACACAGGGGTCACAGTTTAGAGCTGGAGCTCAGGAAGCTCAGGATGTGGCCTGAGCCTTGTGAGAGTCCCTGGGTTTTATTCTCTATCCACTGAGAGCACCTAGCACAAGATGACCCAGGACCCAGTGCTAGCAGGGAAGGGAGAGGGGCATATGCACCCAGCCTGTCCTCGCTAACTCCAAGCTCCAGACGGTGGCTCAAGTCGGCTCATCCCAAGGGGGCATATTTCAGCACCCTGATCGCCCCTCTGGTCCCACTCCACATTCTGATGCACATTCCCCTGTGGCAGCTACAACCACAGGCTTTGTTTGTCTTCCTTGTGGTTAAGTACATATCAGGTGTCTAATAAGTGCTGAGGCTGTTGAGACTCCTGAGCAGATGGTTGGGCCACCATGGACCTTGCTGCACACAGTGAATTCCCCTCCTCCACTGAATGTCCCAGGCCCTGCCCAGCTTTCCATCTCTTCTACCTCATTGAATCGGCACAGCCACTCTGTGGAGCAGGTCCTCTTAATGTCCACCTCTATGGTCTGCAGGTGGACAGCAAAGGCTTGGGGGTCAGATAGTTGCCCAGGTCATATAGTTGGTAAGGGGTGGGGCTGGGATTCGGGCCCAGATCACAGGAGTCTGGATCAGGTCTTGGGCAATGATGGCAGAAGGAAGGCCTGCCCCACTCCACCCTGAGAGCCCAGCTGCTCACCGCATCCATTACAGTCAACTGCTCTGCCACCAGCTTAGAAGGGAAGGCCATGAGGTTAGGCTTCTTCTCACTCGGATGGTTCTTACTGGCCACAGCCTTGGGGCAGGAAGGCTCTGGGGCTGGAGCTGGCTCTGTCTCTATTTTTGGAGATGGAGATGGAATTCCCACCAGAAAAGATGGTCCAGGTGACTCCAGCTCAGCAGCTGCCATTCCTGCTAGAGCTGAAGTTGGCCCTTGCTCCAGCTCCAACACTGCTGATGGAGGGGATGCTGGCTCCAGCACTAGAGGGGGTGATATCAATGGAGCTGGAGCCAGCTCTACCTCCACAACTGGCCACTGTTCTGGCTCTGCAGTTGGCTGGAGCCCTGGAGCTGGCACTGAAGCAGGATAAAGAGAAAGGTTCACTCACACAACTGACTTTCTATGTGTCTTTCCAAAAACAGGAAAGATCCCACTGCCTTTACAGGAATACCCAGCCTGTGAACCCCATCCCAGATAGTCTTCCCAGCCTGCAGTCCCCCTTACCCTCTGGTTCTGCCTCAGTGGCCTCTAGAAGCTCCAACTTGACCAGGATAAGAGGGTCACGGCAATCCAGATCTGAGCCAGGTAAGTCGACCTGCACATACATTCCCTTTAGCCTGAAAAAGGGACAGTGCAGGGGCTGCCAGGAATTCTGCAAGTACTGGTCTGGCCAGTTGTTCAAGATGACAGAGAGGGCACTGGGGGAGTCATGTGTGGAGCAGAGTCAGAGGCCTGGCCTTTCATTCTACACCGTGCTCCCATACACCCTTCGTTGGGTCAAGGACCCAGAGGATGGCACCAGAGGCCCAATCTCTCTGGGGCTGTCCTTGCAGTGGAAGACCTGGTCATTGACCAGGTCTAACAGAGAGCCTGTGTGAGTCTCATCTGCCCACTGACACTCTTCTTTTGAAGGCCCTGGGCATAGCCTACCCCATCCTCCATGCACATGAGCATCAGGACTGAGGCTAGAGGCAGATTTGTGAGCAGGCTGCTTGCTACACCTACTATTCTGGGCCCTGGTGTTGGTGGTTAGGAGAGATGGATGTGGAGAGGACAGGAGAGTGACATGGGACTGTGGAAAGGATGAGTCTCTCAAGGCCCAACTCAGTCCATCTCCCCTCTGCTTCCCAGGGGAGCTGGGACCCCATGCACAGCTCTCTTTGACTCATTTCCTTGTGAAGGGCAAGCCCCTAGACCTCAGCCCTCACATGATAATCAAAATCTGTGTGAGATCCAGGATTCTGCCAGTCCCTCCCCAGCCACAGCCCCCATAGTCTCCCAGCCTGTTCTGTGGAGACAGGATGCCTCCTTCTGGACCCAAAGACCACTCACATTCTTAGGTGGTCCTGTGGTCTGCCAGTCAGAATATGGCAAGAAGCATCCATTTCTAGAAGAGGCCTTTGGGATGTCACATCTAATGTACTGTGGACATGACTGATTATGGTGTCTAGTGTGACTGTCTGACTCTCAGGCAAGAATTGAGGCCCAAGGACTGAGTCTACTTCATTCACTCAATGACCTTAGTGTCTAGGAAATTTCCTGCATGGAGTAAATGTTTAATAGAGATTGTTGAATAAATGAACTCAACCAGAACCTTCCCAGATATCTGAGTGGGCCTGGGGCTCCTCTACCTGACCCCAGAGATCACTAATTTGGCTACACCAAGGACAAGGACCAGGACCAGCTGGATGGAATCTCAAAACTCCCGTACAAATGGGAAAAGAAGTTGCTTTCCATGTGTTTTTCCAAACTCAGAAAATCCACAGGACAGTTTGGAGAGAGGTAGAGAGCTTCTTTATTGGGGAGAGAGAATTAATAAACATGAAAACATCCAACACACCCAGAAACCCTTTCTGCAAGCCAGACACCAGGTAAGCATTGCTTATCCCATGATTTCCTACAATGACCCTAGGAGTTTCATCTTCTGACCACCCCACTTTTCAGAAAAGCAAAGTGAAGCTCAAAGAGTTGACATTCCCCAGACACACAGTTAGTAGGTGGGAGTCTCACCACTGTGCTGTGGATGGGGTGGCAATTACCTATGGAACAGCTGACCCAAAATCTCTTGGGTGGTGACAGAGGCCTGGTAGGTGCATGGGAAGGTGGTGATGTAGATGTTTCTAGCTGGGAAGGCTGGTGCCAGGGACTCTGCCACCTTCTCATTGTGCGTGTCTTGGGGGTCAGCATCATGCAGGTTTGATCCAGGGACAGGGTTGAATCCTTTTCACACCTAGTAGACAAAGAGTGACATATAGTCAGTGGCATCACTATGAGCCACCAGGAGGATCAGGGTCTGGAGCTCAGACTAGAAACTCCCCTCACCTCAGGAACTTGTGCAAGAGGAGGAACTTGAATGCTCACACAGAAAAAGGTTCTAGGCTTTAAAAGTATAATTTGATTTGGGGAGGAATAATAAACAACTGGTACCTTCGCGACATTTTGTTAGCTGAGAAACAATAGCACTTCCCTGTATTAATGTCCTGTATTAAGAGCATTATCCTAGTGAGTCATCAACAAACTTCTCCACTTTAGATATTAGGAAACAGAGTATTAGGTATTTCAAGTGGCTGCTCAAAATCATGCAGGTCGGAACTGAGAACTGTCCATAGCATGGGTTGTATGACATTCCCTCTAAACAACCTGAGGCTTAGTATGCTCCCAACATGAGGGGAAGGCTGTGGGGAAACCACATTCCTGGGAGGACCTCAAGGGAGTTACTGGATTCCAGTCTTGGTTCTAGGTACACCCCAATCATCTCGGGGTCCTGAGTGTGAAGACCCCATTCTGCCCACACTTACCCCAGACCAGTATTGGCCGTTGTTGGTGGCCTGGTGCAGCTTCCCCTTGTCTAGGGAGATGGAGTAGTGGAACCCATCCACCAGCTCCTTGACAATGTCCTGTGTGGAGCTCTACAAAAACAGACGCTGGTACCAGGCCAGTAGGTATCAGGGGTCTTCCACCCAATCAGTGGTCCTATGTTATGGCAGACCTAGCAAACTAACACAGTCTATGAGGACACATGTAAGATGTTCCCTGCAGCACTGCTAAAACAGCAACAGAATTGAATCATATCCAACACTGAAAGGCTAAATGGCTGTGGCAAATGACCTCCTTTGTGGGATATTTTGAAGATGTGTAAGGCCACAGCTCCTGACCTCACGGACTTACAATGATTTGATGGGTTCTGTGAGATTACAAGTTACAGACAAATGTATGCAATACCTTACTCCCACCTCTATTTTTTGTACAAACCACCCTATCAAGTAGGGTGATTTACAAATCAGAGAAGGTCTTCAAGGATAGTGGAGCTGATTGCTCTACAGCATACTTGGGGTGGGTAGTTAAAACAATCAAAACAGTAGCAAAATCTAAGGACAACAAATTTTTTCTCTACTATTCCAACAAATAAGTGAAGAGTGCATTTCTACTCTACCACACAGCAAGTGAGTTACATATGGAGGTCTAGATTTCTTTGGCAGTGGGCCTGTGGGACACTCATGCATGAACACTCTGCATGGGCCACAGGGACATCTCCAGATTTGAATCTGGGTTCTGGTCCCACCCCAGTCATCTTGAGGTCCTGAGAGTGGAGACACTCTGCTCCTGCTCTCACCTCAGACCAGCACTGGATGGTGTTGGTGGCTTGGTGCACCTGCCCCTTGTCTCGTGAGTTGGTGGAGGTGAACCCATTGGCCAGCTCCCTAATGAGTGGAGTGGAGTCCTCCTGAGTGGAATTCTGCAAAGACAATGCCCAGGAGCCAGGCCAGAAGGAATCAGGGGCTGCCTGCATATTGCCACTGAGGCCAGCTCCCAAGAGAAATTCTGTTCCTCAGTTCAGGCACAGAAGAGCATCTGCAAAGAGCTCTAGTCAGGAAGGGAATAAGATGAAACGTCTAGGGCTTGGGTAACAAAAGAGTAGAGGAGTTCACCTTCTCATGTTGCCAGCCAAGAACATGGGACACCCAACAGGCTTCCAACACCTAACAACAAGCTCCTGCCCAAGAATGACCCACTCCTCATCCCCTGCATTCCTCCCTCAACACACACATACACACACACACATGATTAGGGGCAAAGGGTGTGGGGCTTATGATATGGGATCACAGTTGTGTCCTGGCCTGCACTAGCCTTTCCTAGACTGCCTTGTGTTACCTTCGGATGCCTCCTGTCAAATGGCAAGAGGTGTTAGGGGTGAGGGGTGAGCCAACATCTACAATGATGAAAAAGATTCTCTTTTGGGGCTTTCCTGTGCCCAGATCCTCTGAAAGTTGTGACACAACAACAAAACATCCTTGCTGATCATCTCTGGTCAAATGAGCTAGATAAGGGGCTGTGGGTGCCTGGTTACCAGCATTCTAAGATCTGTTGAGGTCTATGACCAAGGAAGTGAGGTCATTTTTCAAGATTCCATTACCTGGACCCCTTCCTTCAGTCAGAGTTGACCAGAGCCCCGCCCCCACCCCAGGCTGCTCAACCTCTTCCCCCATGTCATCTCCTGAACTGTACCCAATGAGCCAACACAGCCCTAGCCATAGCTCCCTGGAAACCTAACTAGGGTCCTAGCTTTGAGGAGACGGAGCTGAATTCAGACCTCCTTTTCCTTACCAGTTCTGCATCCCAGGAATGCCACTGTGCCTCTCAGGTTCTCCCCAGTCTCCAAACCTACACCATGAGGATCAGGCTAGAATTTACTTCCTATGGATGTCACTCAGTGTATATGAGATAATATCTATTACCCCTGGTGTCACGTGTACCTAAATCACAAGCATAGAGATAGAAGAATAACAAGGAGGGGTGGGATGTAGTACAGAACACCACTCAAATCAGGCCTGGGTTCCAGCAATGTGATATTGGAACAGTCACTTCCAACTTGGCCTCATTTTCAGGTCAGCATCATGAGCGTGTTGAAACTAATGGAAATTCAGATATTGCCATCCTGTGGCATAAAACCATTCAATTGTTTGCTGCTTTATGTAGAATGAGACCCAAGTGCCTCTTCTTGGCCTCCATCCAATGTGTACACATCCCTGTGGAACCACCAAGTGGTTAGTTACTGGCTTCTAAACACAATACAGACAAAGTGATGAGATGTCATGTCTAAATTTTAACTACAAAAAGTCTCTCACTTCCCTCTTTCTCCCTTTCTCGTGTTCCATCTCTCCATCTCTCTCTCTCTCTTTGTCGAATCCCTGTAACTGAGGAATCAAACATCAGTGTTTTGGGGCTGCCCAATGTGGAGGCCCATCGAGGAGAGAAGCACCGGCGTGCCCAGGCCAACAGACAGAAAGGAACTCTGTCTCTCTGTCCAAATTGAATCCTGAAGGCTGAGAGAGAACTTGGGGGCCAGTCCTCCCCCAGTCGAGCCTCAGTTGAGGCCACAGCCCCAACCTGTTAAACATACTGAGGAAGAGGCACCCAGCTAAAACGTGCCTGATTGCTGATCCACACAAATTGTGAGATGTTAAATATTTATAGTTTTAAAATGCAAAGTTTAGGGGCAATGAAGTCAAAGAGCAAAAGATAACTAACACAGCCTACCAGGCCCCATGCCCTGGCCCTACCTTCCACCTCCAGCTCCTGTTCTCTCCTCCCAGGCTCCCTCCAGCCACACTAGCCACCTTTCTAACCTTCTCTGGCCAAACTCACTTCTGCCTGTGAGTTTCTGTACCGCTGGTGCCTTCTCCCTGAAACTCTGATCCCAGACTCATGCAGGGCTGGCTCCCCCTTGTCATTCTGGTCCCAGCAAATGTCACCTCAGTGAGGCCTTTCAGACTTTCCTACCTAGTGACCCTCCAGCCCTCCCTCACAGTCCCCTGCTTTGTTTCACTACAGTAGTTTCTATTTGCTTTCTCATGTCTTTGCTTTCATGCTTTTTTCCATCTCCCCACTAGACTGTGTGCTCCTGGCAGGCAGAGAACACTCGGTCATTTTCAGCCAACACGTCAGCCCACCAGGGCACCTGGCACAGGATGAGTGCTTGGTGCACAGTTGCTGAATAAATTAATGGGGAGATCTTGTGCCCCTCCTCCTGCTTTTGATCAACTTTGATTGTGGAGATGAATGCTAGTAATAGGAGGTGAAAGTTGGTTCTGAGGCGGGACATCTGGATGTCCTCATTCAGAAGGGTCTGAATGACCCTTCGCTGCTCCAGTAGCTCAACCAAAGCTCAATGGGCACTGAGTAAATTTTAGGTATACACCATAATGACCTGATATACATATGTGTGCTTACTTAAATCAGATAATTTCTGTTAAAATTGTAGAAAAAAGATAAATCATAATTATTATTTATATTATTATTAGACATATTCATTTTAACACTAAAGTAGTTAATGAAAAATGTCAGGAAAATATATGAGATTTCCTAAGGAAATTACCCATTGAAGCTCACATTAAAGAAGACAGGAGGATGCAGCTACCTAGTCAATTCAATTTCACCATGGAATCATCCTTAGGTCATTCTTGGAAAACATTATCTCATAGTACTTGCTCGTTGTGGAATCACAGAGGAAAAAATGAAGAAAAAACTCTTCTTTGGGGGAATAAAATACAGTTAAGGCAGAGAATAAGAAACAGAGAGATGAGAAAGGAAATAACGGAGATGACTTGAGACAAGAAATGAGTCTGAGAGGCAAAGAATAAGTTAGAAAGTTTATACTGTCTCCCCTGTGGATGCTCCAGACATCAAAAAGAAGAGTATAATACATTTCAGGGGTGGATATTCCCGAACAGTCAGAACAGCCACAGGCTACTGTCAGTAATTTAGCAGAGATGTTAGGTCAAGGACAAAATCCACACTCACAACCTCATGCTCAACCAAAGTGCATGCAATTGCCTGTGACAGATCGTTGTTGGAATCCTCTTATCACAGCAAACATCCTCAGTATTTTAAAAAGTCTCATGAAGGAAGAAAAAGGAAAAGTCCTGAGGCTAGGGCACAAATTTTCTGTGGAAACAAGAAATAAATTAAATAGCTCTACAAGAAACTATCGTTCATGTGCAAAGATGGTTGTAAATTTTATAGACACTATCCATACAAAATACACATTCTCGGGCGTTGTTTCCTAAAAGATAAATAAACAAATAGACAAAGGTGACTTTTCTCATTACAGAGCAGTCAGCTTTAGTTTAAGGATTGACTGAGAAGATTCCAGAATTAACCCTCCTATTCTTGATTTTGAGCTTGTTAGAAGAACACAAGTACTGGAAAACAACCAAAATATTGTGTCAACAATGTAGGATTAAACACTCTCCAAATTCTGCTACTCAGGCAGCACACTGTTCATTGATGGAGTGTTTAATAACAGAGAACTAAATCCAGTTCACCCATCCTTGGGAGGTATTTACATAGTGATACCAATAGAGCTTCAATCCATTTATTCAACAAATATTAATTAGGCCACTAATATGTGCCAGTTGTGGTGAGGTCAGCAAGTTTTCAACCAAATGAAGATATAAAAACCATGGCAGCAACTGAATGAATGTTAATCTTCCATGTGGAAACCAACTGTAGACTTATTTTAGTTCCTATAACTCACCTCTGTAATATCCCCATCAGTCATGTTATTGCCTAGATGTCACCAATGATGAGATCAGTTAATTGTAAAGTCTACTGTGTGGTTGGAGTGTTGTATATACAACACTGACATGGAGTGTGGAGGTGAGAGCAATCTCAAATAGGAAAGGCAACAAATGGTTTAATAATATTGACCTTCAAACATTTGAGAGTCAACTGTGATGATAGTCATTACTGTTAATTCATAGAGTGATGCAAACTGCAAACTCATTGCCTCATTGGCCCCAGAAAAAATTGACAAAGCAAAAAAAAAAAAAAAAGCATTGCACACTGAATTCCCTTTATCATATTGCTTGCCCCATTTATTGTAGAGTAACTTCCTGTTTTATTGTTCATCTTCTCAGCTGTAGCTCCCTGAAAGTAGGGACTGTGTTTATATTGGTCACCATTCTATTTGTAGCAAGGAGCATAATGCTTGACTCTTATTCATTCTAAACCTGTATTGAGCATACGTCACTGTGGTCCTAGCCACTAGAAATGGAGTAGTTAACAAGAAAATTGTGGTCCTTGCCTTCTTGATTCATACAAACAAATAAGGAAGATGGATATTGATCAAATGACTTTATTGAGATGAGGTTCCAGTGCTGTAGCAATGTACTACAGGGCTACCCTGTGAGTGTAGGGTTAGGGAAATCTTTCTTTAAGGAAGTGATATTAAGCTGTGACCCAAAGAATAAGATGATAGCTTGTTGATGTGGAAAAGGAAGAGATGTTCCAGGCAGAAGATGACACATGCAACGGCCTAGAGACTTGGAGGAGCTTAGCACAAAGAATGAAACCAAGCGTCCTCTGATTGGATCATAGAGAATAAACATATGGAGAGTAGCCCAGGATGAAACTGGGGTTTTTGGCTAAAGGTGAGCTTATGCAGGTCCACAGGGATTCTAGAATTTATGATCCAGTCACAAGAAGGCAAAATAGAGCTTTAAGCAGGGGACAAATATGATGTAATTTTCATTCATCCAAAGATGTCAAGTTGCCATGTAAAGAATGAATTAGAGTGGACCAGATTGAATGAGGGAAGACTGGTGAGAAGACTTGCAATGGTGACAGTGAGACAAGTCAGGGAATTGGACTAGAGTGGTGACAGTGTCATCTCCAGACTTGAGGGCACAAGCAAGGGAGAAATAGAATTTGCAGGACATAGTCATTGATGGAAGGAAGGATGAGGAGAGAAGATGTCAAGTCAGTGTCTCAGGATTCTAGTTGAGCCACTGAAGAGGGTGGCTGTCAAGAACTATTTTCGAGACATTTGTTTCCTGAAATAAGGCAGATCAGACAGTAAGTGAGATGATGCCCATGACAGCATGCCTAGAAGTTGTGGATACAATATAAGAAATATTTTGTCAAACATATGATCTGGTTTGAAAGCAAAGAAAAGAAAGAATAAATCCACAAAGTGTGAACCAGTTTCTGAGATTTGGCTATTTAGGTGGTATTGACCAATCCCTAGATGCCTATAATCTGGCTTTCTTTTTCTTTTTCTTAATAAAATTTTCAAACATACACAAAAGTTGAGAGAAATATATAATGAACCACATGAACCCATCAACCAGGGTGAACAATGATCAACTCATGACTCATTTGATTTCAGTTATATCTCTATCCACTATCCCTCCTCCCTACATGGGATTGTTTGGAAGCAAACCCAAGACAGTATATTATTTCATTTGTAAATATTTCAGGTTTTTATTCTAAAAGATGAGGATTCTTCATTTAAATTTAAATGGTAGCCATAATACCATTATCACACCTGAAAAATGAACATAATTCCTTAATATCAACAAATATCCAGCTGGTGTTTAAATCTCCCCAGTGGCCTGGCTCTTTTGTTTTCTGGGGTTTTTTAAAATTGGAATCCAAATAAGATCCACATTGCCGTTGATTGATATATCTTTTATCGTCCCTGAGGATTATCTCACTCTCTTTCACTTGCAATTATTTGCTGAAGAAATCAGATTGTTAGTCTTATACGGGATCCCACATTGTGAGACCTGTAGAGCCTAGATTTAAAGGGCCACTTATTCAAAGTTCAGGAAACAAAATCCTGGAGCAAAGAAGGCAGATGCTTGGCACAGACAACCTTGCAAAAAGACAGAAAACTCAAAGAGTGACACCTTTGGTAGAGGAATTAAATATTTTGCAGAGATAGTCAGAAGAGATATTTTCCTGTCTTGTCTTGTTGTGGGGAGAGGAAACTGGCAGAATAAAATCAAACATCCTCTGAAGGTCTGCACTTTAAATCCAGTCAAAGAATTTTCACAGATAAATATGAGGAAACAAATCTCATCAATGAGAGTCATTAGAAATCACAAACCGATCAAAATTGCTGATATGCAAATTATCACATACAGATTTTGAAGTATTTACTATCTAAAAAATAGAGATACATTGAAATTATGAAGAAGAAAAAATCTTATCTTTGGTATTAAATATAACCACTATCTGAATTATTATTAAATTTTTAAAATTAAATTTACATAGTGGTTATTGCTCTGGGGGAAATTTTTTAAACTATCAATTCTGATAGTCCAATCTGACAAGTCTGATTCTAAAAAGAACAAATTGGAACACTTAGAATTAAGAAAACTTGATTTATATTAGAAATAAAATGTATAGACATAAAAAATAAACAAAGCAATTAGACAAAGTAGGAAGAAGTGGTAAACAGGAGCTAGATTTGAAGACATTAGAGAAGATGCAACTGACCCATTGAATGGAGAGAGATGTTCCATGACACAATTAATGGAAGTTTCAGGAGAAGAGAGGAGAGGCAATGGGAGGGGTTGTAAGTAAAGAGATAAACAGCTGAAAAATGATGAAAGACACTTAGTCCCAGATTCAAGAGGCACTGCCCCTCCCAAGAAATCTCAAGTAGGACAAATAAAAGAAATCCACATCTAGAACCAACACAGTGAAGATAGAGAGAATACCAGAAGCAAAGAACAGATCTTAAAAATAGGGAGAAAGTGAGATTACTTAGAACTAAAATTAGATTCACAAGTAATTTCTTGTTAATAACAAAGAATTTCTCAATAATGTAATTGAGAGAGCCAGGCAAATTATCTGCATAATATTAGGAGAAAATTGTCATTCTAGAATTCTATTCCTAGTGATTTTTTTCCAAGGAAGAGGATGAAATATAGATATTTGGAAAGAGTGACAATCATTATTTATAAGAGATCCTTCCTGAAGGAATATCTATAGAACATATTCCAAGAATAAGGAAACTAATCTCAGAAGGAACATCGATCTGCAAAGAGAAATGTTGAGCAAAGAAAATGATAAAGGCTGTGAAAAAATCCAAACAAACATACAAAACAATAATTATGACACTTTATATTAGGGATTTTTAACTAGAGAAACTTGTAATCATGTGTACCAAGAGACATTTACAAAAGTGCTCAGAATAACCTTTTGAATAATAAAATTTCCATGTTGATAAATGCTCTGAAAAAAACCAAGTAGGGTCAAAAGGGCAGAGAGTGACTTGGGGGGTATTGCTATTGAGGGGAGTGCTGCTTTCTATTAGGAGAAAAGGAAGCTCCTTCTGAAGAGGGGGCCCTTCGGTGGTCTAAAAACCAGGGCTATTTAAATCTGAAAACTGAGGACAGGACCCTGAGCTTATAGTGATCTATAAGTTGCAAACTTATGTAAGTTTGAGAAATCAGCTAATATTTTTCTTTCTCTAACAACTTAAGGACACTGGTGGGTAGCAGGAGATTTAAAAAAAAAGACGTATTAGTCTAACTTACAGATGTGTAATGGGACTGACATTTGGGCATCCTGCATTCTAAGGTGAACAAGTTAGGCAATTTTCTCTGTCTTCAACTTTATCGATTATAAAAGATAGAGTTGGATTAGGTGATGTCTAAGGTTCTTTCTAACCCTAAAAGTATAGGATGAAATAAAGGCCAATTGGGGGCAATATTTTTAAAGAAGTTATCAGAGTAAGTGAAATATGTATACGTATGTGTAAAATTTTTTAAACTAGCTTGGGGCTGCCTGAAAATTGTTAAAACCATTAGTAAATAGCAATATACCTGGTCAGATACAGAACAAGTTTTTCTCTAAAACAATGGAATTTTTATTAAAATGTTTTGTATATTCAAATCACTGGTTCAGATAGATGGGTTTTCATATGTATAGAGGTCGAGGTTCCATTAAATGGATCTTCATATTCATAATGAGGTGGTCATTTGATGCAGCCACATACTAATACTCTATTAAATGAGGATCTTCTCCAGGATAAAGCAAAGGTGATTGAGGTCCCTCTGAATTGGGTGACAGTTTCTCAAACTCTTACAAACCCATGGTTTTAGTACTGAATTCTGATAAGAGGGAAAAAAATGGAAGACTATGTTTTTATTTGTAGCTTCATTGCAATGTCTCATTTTTAGATATAAACTAAGGAACTGGGCCATTTTTCCATAATTTCATCAGCCAGTTTATCTCATATAACCAACAAAAGGCAGCCTGGGTCAACTTTCAACTTACTAATTATAAGAATAATGCAGCACTCTTGGTTTTCTATAATCTTTGAACATTTTTGTGAGGTTAAACCTAACTTTTCAAACGCACTCTATGGAGTGTCAATATATCACAATTCAGTTTAAAAATGTGCCAAAGTGGGGCCGGTCCCCTGGCCTAGTGATTGAGTTTGGCGTGCTCTGCTTTGGTGGCGTGAGTTTGTGGGTTCAGATCCTGGGCACGGACCTACATCACTTGTCAGACATGCTTTGGTGGTGAACCACATGCAAAATGGAGGAAGATTGGCACAGATGTTAGCTCAGGGCAAATCTTCCTCAGCAACAACAACAACAAAAAGCCAAAGCATATTTTGCAAAGCAAATATCCCACCAGCAGAGAAATACTAGTTTTTCTCTCTTTGCTCCTGCTTTGAACTAAGCAATGGAGCCACTTTTCTCTATCATTTCACTGTATTAAAAAAAAATATTTGAAGTTGGATTTCTTGTTGTTGTTATTTGATAGTTTTTATTAATTTTAGTTTGGAGAAACATTGTTCTACTAAGGCAGTAGCAACGGGAATTGTCAATAAATTTCTTAAAGTAATAATTAAATTTGGAAATGAACCATGAATTTTACACACTATGTTTAAACATTGTTATAGTTTAGCATATGAGAAATTACCATTATTACAGAAAATATTAAAAGATATTTTAATTTCATCATATACATTGCTATCATTTATACCACAATATTCACCATCTCTAAAAGGAATATCTAGATCAAATACAGTATTTCTTAACTTCTTTTCTTTCAAAAATTTTAATATCAATATATTCCAAAAAAAAAAATAGCAATATATTGATCAACTATAACTTAATCTGTAATAGCCAGAAAATAGTATAAATGAAAATTCACTTCAGAATTATTTATATGTGAATCAACTTCACAGGCACGTGAACTTTTCTCCCCAAGTTTTCATTTACTGAGATGTTACTTTTATAGCATATTTTATATATTTTTAAATTTAAATACTATTTTTAAATTTTTTAAAAGTTAAAAACAAATCCTTTACAAAGTGTAACTACTAAAGTTATATCTGTTTGTCTTTTTGGTAAATTTTGTTAACATTATTAATAGCAAGCAACAGTTTATAGCCATAACAGTGGCTACTACAAGTTCAAAATTAATTTCATTTCCTGCCAATGTCCATGATTCACTCTTTTCTTTATTGCAGTAACATTGGTTTATAACATTATATAAATTTCAGCTGTATGTCATTATATTTCAATTTCTGTGTAGATTACATCATGTTCACCACCCAAAGACTAATTACAATCCATCACCATACACAGGTGCCTAATTATCCCTTTCACTCTCCTCCCTCCCCCCTTCTCCTCTGGTAACCACCAATCCAATCTCTGTCTCTATGTGATTGTTTGTTGTTTTTATCTTCTATTTATGAGTGTCATCATACGGTATTTGACTTTCTCCCTCTGACTTATTTCACTTAGCATAATACTCTCAAGGTCCATCCATGTTGTCACAAATGGCCAGATTTCATCATTTTTTTACGGCTGGGTAGTATTCCATTATGTATATATACCACATCTTCTTTATCCATTTGTCTCTGATGGGCGCGTAGCTTGATTCCAAGTCTTGGCTATTGTGAATAATGCTGCAATGAATATAGGGGTGCATGTATCTTTATGCATTGATGTTTTCACATTCTTTGGATAAATACCCAGCAGTGAAATAGCTGGATCATATGGTAGTTCTATCCTTAATTTTTAAAGGAATCTCCATACTGTTTTCTATAGTGGTTGCACCAGTTTGCACTCCCACCAGCAGTGGATGAGAGCTCCCTTTTCTCCACATTGTCTTGAAGTTGGATTTTTTAAAGAAAAGTTACTTGAAACAAACATATTCTATCAAATCTGATCTGAGTGTGGATTTAAAAAAATAAGAGTTTCTCTGTAGCTAGGAATAGCTTCAAAGACACAAATCAACACACTGTAATTTATAATTTGAAACTTTAAGGTTCTTTGTTCCTTTCATTTAAATATGTACTTACTATTTTTCTCTGTCTGAAGTCAATATGTACGTTGTTTAAATATAGAAGTTGAACTATGTTTAAATGTGACAAATTATGGGAGTTAAGGTAAACAGAAAAGACCATGTCTTTGCTACAAGTAATTAACACTCTAAACATTTTTGGGAAATGAAAAATGATGAGCAGGTTGAAAGGTAACATGTATAAGAGGAAAGGTGAAGAGCTAATCTATTAGCAGGTTAATTAACTAGAGTAAGATTAATATTTCAAACAACGCTTTGTTTGAATAAATGTATTGAAGCCCATTCTAAGTGTCAGTGGGAAAGAATGTGCTTCAGGTTCTGAAGTGGTGTGGGACCCAGTAGTATTTTCAAAGTGTGTTTCATTGGATATTTGTCCTGGATGATGCTCTGGTGAAAATAGACTTTCTTTGTCAAGTCAGTTTGGAAATTTCTCAATACTAGCTCTACCTCTTAAAGAGTAACACGCATTCACATAAGAAAGCCTCTGAGAATTTCTGCTGAAGAAAAATCTGTTTAACTTTGCTTAACTGAGGTTTCTCTGTCATACTTGTCTATGGGTCTCTTTTTATTATGAATATTTTTGTCATGTAATACTTGTCCCCACTCTATGGAAGTACAGTTCTGAGAAACACACTTTGGGGAAGATTCGAATGATGATAATAGGACAAGTCCCTCATTTTTGTTTATAATAATAATAGTAATATGACAAATTACAATAGCTGACATTAAGTGCATTAGTGTCAAATACTGCTCTAAGTTCTTTATGTACATTAACTTGTTTAGTGTTCAAAGAACCACAATGAGTGAAGTGTTTTAGTTTTTCCCATTTTAGAAATGAGGAAACTAAACCTCAGAGTGATGAAGTAATTTGCCAAAGACAAGGCAACTGTAAGAGGGGAGTCTAGACTTGAACCCAAGCAGCCTGGGCCCAGAGTCCACATGCTTCACCCCCGTGTCTCAATCCCTAACTTTCAAGGCCTCAGTTTACTACTCTGTCAAAAAAGAGATTTGAGACTACTCCACAACCACAAAAAAGGTAGAAAAGGAGAATCAAAGAAGGTCCACACAGAGACCCAAATGTTTAGGTGAGAGGCAGTCTCTTCTCTATATAAGATCAACTTAAACACGACTGGCAACCAGTTTTATGGCCTCTGCACCAGCCAAGCTTTGTTCTACTGCTTTGTACACACCCAGGGAGAGTCCCTGAAAGAGGCAGGAGATGCAGGCTCAGAATTGTTTCCCTTTCTCACATCTGTGGAAGATAGTAGGCCAAGGGCACTAGGCTGGAGGGCCTCAGGGTGGCCAGGATGGGTTTCCAGAAAGAACAAAAAGGTCGGACACAACAAAGCATGGCCAGCTAACACCAAGACCTTCACTGGAAACGTTCTCTTTCCTGGGGCTGGCCCGGTGGCATAGCAGTTAAGTGCGTGCACTCCACTTCTGTGGCCTGGGGTTCACCAGTTCAGATCCTGGGCACACACCGACACATCGTTTGTCAAGTCATGCTGTGGCAGTGTCCCATATAAAGTAGAGGAAGATGAGCATGGATGTTAGTCCAGGGCCAATCTTCCTCAGCAAAAAGAGGAGGACTGGCATCAGATGTTAGCTCAGGGCTGATCTTCCTCACAAAGGAAAAAAAAGGTTCTCTTTCCTTTCCAGCTACTCCAGGCCCTCAAGAAACCTGGCTGCCTTTAGATAATGTCACAGCCCCATTTGAACCCCCTTCCCAGGGTATCCACAAGGTCCTCCAACTACAATTGCCCCTCCATAACCTTCACATCTACCTTGTCCAGATACCTGCAGCCACTCTCCCACCTCCTCAGATGACCACGACTGATACCAGCTCAAGATAAGGTTGACATAAGGGAAGCCATATTGTAGAAAAGAAAAATGCTGTTGTAACTTTGGATGACCTCTGACTAACTAACCGAGCTGGATATGCAACTTCCAGGAGATCTAACTGATCAGTAGATTTTACGACCACTGCTTGTGCATGTACCTCCCAGCTGTGATAAGATGATAACTTTGCTCTTTTGAGTTCCTTAGGAATGTGATGGTCCCCGAACAGAGAGTCTATGCTGATAGCCATCATCAGTGAAAACTGAAAGATCTGGTGTGGCACTCCCAGTCCGTAACACCAGAAGGTCAACGTTCCTAACCCCCTCCCCTATAACACACTGGTCTGTATAACTGCTGTAAGATTTTGTGCCCCCTTAAAATGGTTTCTTTTTCAGACATTAGTCGGCCATGTTTCCTCTTGCTAGCAAGCTGTAATAAAAAGTCCTTTCTTTCCTACCACCTTGTCTCTTGACTATTGGCATGTCTTGTGGTGAGCAGATGAACCCCCTTTTTGGGTGGTAACAATTTGGTGACAAAGATGGGACATTAAGTCCTGCTAGTGGCCAGCCGACCTTGGATGGGCAGCCTGTCAGGTAAGTCCCTAGTGGCTGCTGAGGCTCTCTTTGTCTCGGGGAATTGCCCTACCCGCTCTCCTGTACTAACTCTGGCTGCCTTCTAACGCTGATTGTTGTAGGAAGACAAACGGCTACATCCGGTGGGTCACCGGGCTCAATCTGGAATAGTGTTAAGTCACATTGAGGATGCTCATGAACTTCTTTCCCCTCTATCTGGGGTCTTCCCACTTATTGCAGGGCCATCTGTGGTCCAATAGGACTGTCTGTGCGTGTATTCGGAGTGGGAACAGTTGTTGGACTTTATACCTTAAATCCGGGAACTAGTTCCCTGGTATCTGTTTTTTTCTGTCTCTGTGTCCGTGTCGGTAAATAGCTTAAAATTGGCTGTTTGGGGACTGAGTTTCTTCTCGGTGATTGTAACAAACTCTCTTTAGAAATTACCTTGTTTGTTTTGGCCACCTTGGGAAAATTTCCATAAAATGTAAACAGCTGGCAAGATGACCCAGGATAATTTAAAGTTACAGTGGCCACTTTCGGCTCCTTTTGAGCTTTTGAACAGAGAAACAAGGAAATCTTTAAAGAGTCAAAGTCTCCACCCCTGGGAGCTCCCCTCTGTTTTCTGGGCCTGATCACCCTGGTGACCCCAAGTGAGGTGCCCTTTCTTGGCAGTTCTGGTCTCTGGTTTCTGTTAATCTGTTTGGGCACCTGGAGTGATTCCAGGTTGGCCCGTGGGTCAGTCCTTTGACTGACAAGGCTGCAGCTTCTGGTTTTGGGGAATCTGCACTCCATGCCTGGGAGCTCTCCTCTGGCTTCTGGTTTTGGAGAGACTGCGTTCCACCCTTGGGAGATCTCCTCTGGTTGGTTTTGGAGAGTCCAAGCTCTACTGCTGGGAGCTATCCTCTGGTTTGGGTGCACCTGGAGTGATTCCAGGTTGGCCTTGGGTCATTTGACTGAAATCTGGAACCCTGTTTTATCTCCTCTCAAGAAGCTGTTGAATATTTTAGGCAACTGCTGAGTCTGTTATGGGGACAAGAGATCTGTAATTTATTCTGTAAACTGTCCTGCTGGGGTTGTGTGCCCCAGCACAGGAACTGTTGTTTGTGTGACCCTTATCTTGACAACCATTGGGAAGAGGCCATGAGGGCAAGGCCTGATCACCTCTTTCCCTTCTTTGTCTGTCTCATCCGTCACCTTCTCTGTTGTCACCAAGTCAGGGTTAAGTTCAGGCTGGACCTGAGCAGAACCTGGCCCTTCTGTAAACTTGAAAACTTTTTGCCAGGGACTTAACTCTCAACCCCAGCGTTGGAAGCCCCAGCCCCCAGCCTACTCCAGGCTTTGGCCTCTTGCATCCCTGGCTTGCCTTGTGCTGGCTAAGGGACTAAGTGCCCAGGCTAAGCAGGACTTGACTAAATCTTATAGCTATATTGATGCCCGCAGTGGGGCTCTGCACCCTTCTCTGGGCTGCTGTCAGACACCAGCTTTACCACCATGGGGAACGCCCCAAGCATCCCTGGACACTCACCCCTTGGGTGCATTTTAACCAATTGGAAACACTTTCAATTGCATGGGTTATGCCCCAGAAACTCCATCTTGGGGAAAACTTGAGTGGCTTCTCTATGCCTTTGTGATATAATTGGATAGGTAGATCAACCTATAACGTCATTTGAGTTACAATCCAATTTCTGAGAAATTAAGAGGAATTGTCCTTAAAAAATCCTTGTAAGAATGGAAATGCAGCTCTAGAGGTGGTTCAGATTCTACCCGGTTCCTTTATCTCTGAAAGGATTATCGCCTTGCCTCTCTGGGAAGTATTATGTAGCTCATCACTAATTCCTAGGACTGAAGGGAAAAAAAGTAAAGAGGCCAGAAAAACGGCTGTGAGAGCACCCTCACCAAAAATCTAACATCTTGAGTGTCTTCTCCACAAATATTGGTAAAAAGACTTAAAACAAAATTTGGATTCATAACTAGGGAGCTTTGTATTACTGTAGCTGATTCATAACAGTAATTTTTAAAACAATAGCTATGGAGACTCTGTAGGTATGTCTATATGTATGGTACATATGTGTGATATTTTACCTTTGGATGGTATGGTCAAAATTAAGAGATCTATTTAATTGGCTTAAAGTAAGTGCTTATATAAATTCTTAATGTAATAGAAATTAACCCAAATGTCTTTCAAGTTAACATGATATAAATTAATCTTTGGTAAATGAAAGCTGATTTAAGTTTGTTGGTTTGATTGACAATTGTTGGAAACAAATGATTTAGATAGATGAAAATGAGTAAGTGTTTTTGGGTACAATAATTATGTTTTATGGTCTGTATACCTGAAAGAACAACTTCAAAATTATTTTTGGTAACTTAAAACTTTAGAGTTTTTGCTAAATTAAGTTAAATGATAAAAATTTGTTGAGTATCTGGGTCATTTTCAAATAAGATAAAATACTGAAGCATTGCTAAACATAGCTAAGTTTATCTACATTTAGCTTATTACAGAAAGACTAAAAGGTGTTTTGGATCTATTAGTAAACAGGTCTTTTATTTTATTAAAAGATTGTACTTTGAAGTAATATGTTTTTAGAAATTATAAAAGGTATTTATAAATTTGCCAAGCCACAAAATGCTAATATAAAAGACAGTTCATAATTGCTTTTTCATTTTCACTAAGGTCAGTAAGAGTTAAAATTCTACTAAAAATTAATAAGGAAAACATCTTTGTATTCAAGGAAAGTAAGATGTATGTTTTCAGTAAAGAAGGCAAAAGGAATGGAAATGTTTTTTGTTTATTTTGTTAAGAAAGAAATTTGTCCTAAAGTACTATAAGGGAAGAAAGGAAGGCATGGGACAAATTCTGAAGGTAAGAAGAAAGTTATAGAAGGTTTGTGGCAGTGCAATCTTAAAAAAAGAGTTTTATGCATGGTCAAGTTGACTGGGATTAAAGTAAATCCAATTAAGTAAATGAGTTTTAATGTCAAATGTAAGCTAGTGCAAAATTAAAATTTGGTCTTTCTCTTAAAAGGATAATTTTCTTAAGTTTACCTAAAAGACAGAGATCTATGTTTTGTGAAGGTAATTTCCTAGCTTCAAAAGACTGAGGTCGCTCTATTAAGGCTTTTTGGACCGTTAATGTTCTGCTTCCCCTTGACTGCTTATATTTTTGACAAGCTCCACAAAATTCACATCTAAAATAAAGTCTTTCTTTTCACTTTTTGCTTTGAGAATTTTCAAAGAGCCCTGGGACTTCTCAAAGAAGTTTGCTGTCTTCCTATAAGGACGAAGATACTAAACTTATTAGGCTTCTTTGTTATGTTAAATTACATGGGAAGCATTGTCAAAAAAGTGATGATAAGCCTTCTTAGGTGGTATTATGTGGGTAAATGTTATTGATACAGGTGTTTTGAAATTGTATAACATTACTGAAATTCCAATCTGTCCTGGTTATCAGTCATAATTCTGGTTATTCTTTTTTATTTTTATAAATTTTTTTTTAATTTTATTTATTTATTTTTTTCCCCCAAAGCCCCAGTAGATAGTTGTATGTCATAGCTGCACATCCTTCTAGTTGCTGTATGTGGGACTCGGCCTCAGCATGGCCAGAGAAGCGGTGCGTCGGTGCACGCCCAGGATCCGAACCCAGGCCGCCAGCAGCGGAGCGCGCGCACCTAACCACTAAGCCACGGGGCCGGGCCCTGGTTATTCTTTTAAAGTATTGTATGTCTCAAAATTAACCAAATTTCTTTGTCAATTGCCATTTTGGGGTCTTGTTGTTTACATACAGTTATTTCTTTGCTCTGATGTTTTTGAAAAATACGTTTCATCTTCAGAGAAATTCATGGAAAGGACTCTGACATTTACTCTAGAATACGGGTTTCTGATAAACTTTCAGATCATAAAACTGAACTGGGTAAGAAATAACAGAACTCTAACAGAAACTGCTGACTTCATGAAACTGCTAGCAGAAGATTAAGATCAAGAATTGATTATGCTGGACTGAATGGACTGATAAGAATGATTATAATTTTTATGACTTTTGTTTGAAATATTACTGATTTTTTTAATGTTTTGTTTTTTCAGATTTTTCTCTTTTCTCCTGAGCTAACTATGACTTTTGGAAATTTGGTAAATTGTATCATTGTAAGCAAAATTGAAACATTTATCTTTTTCTACCTACCTGACCCCTCCAGAATTTGGAAACCTTAGTGAGTGAGTATTGTTTTCACAGCATTATAGTTATTTGCATAAGTTCAATAAGAATCTGTTCTCCTTATAACAGGACAGAATTGGAATCATTGGTTATATTACAAAAGCTTTGACTGGAATATTATATTTGAGAATAACACACAGACTCAGATATGACAAGCCAGCTTTTGAGACAAAGATTGGACTTTGTGGAATAAAGCCACGTGGAAATATTGGCCTGGTACCTTATGTACAGCATTCCAAGCAACACTTACCAGGATGAGTAAGGAATGTCACTTACCTGGCAGGTGCAAGGAAACTTGAAATATTTTGGAGACCCTTGAAAAGAGAGGAACTCACCCAAATCTGTAGGTATTGCAGGCAAAGTCTGATGACAAAATCCTTGGCTTGGCTTTCCTGGCCTCTAGAGGCCTTTAAAGTTCAATCTGAGATTCCTTATAAAAAGTTACAGCAAAGCAGATTTAAAAGAGTCTATATGATCAATTGCTATTCTTGCTGTACTTATGTAAATAATTGGGCCAAATTTGTTGAAACTAGACATTTTGAAAACCAGTTAGTCTTAATATGGCTATCTTTTACAAAAATGGGGGTGATTTTAGAGGGAAAAATATGTGTTTCAATAGAAACTATAATACACATTTGTGGATGTTGCTATTAATTGTCTTTGAGGTTTTTTGTTTTATATCTGTTAACTGGACTGGACTAGATCCTGAATTCTTCTAGTCTCCTAAAATATCTGGCTACAAATCTCTGAACTAATGTTTTCAATTTTTTTCCATCATTTTCCTTTGAAATTGGTGAGAACTGAACCTGCCTTTTTTTTTTCCTGAAGCCTTGCAAACTGAAGCTGGTGGCTTGATATAAACTTAAGAGAGGTTCATGTCTGTTGCTGTGTAAGCCACTCAGGAAGGTACCTGAATACCCGATGACATCATCAGAGACATTTCAAACTGCAAAGCATGCTTTGACTCTGACATCTAGAAATCTTTTTGACTGCATGCCCCCTGGACTCAGAAACTGGTTTATAATTTTCTCCCACCATGAACTTTGTCTTTTTGTCTTATTAATTACATGGTTACTTGCTTCCACTATATAGGCCTAACTTTGGCAGCTCTCGTGCATCACCATCTTACTAAGAGACTGGTTCAATAAGATGGAACAACAGGATACCCCTCAAGATTGAGGAATTAAACAGCAAAAGGGGGGAACTGATACTGCTCAAGGCAAGGTTGACATAAGGGATGCCATATTGTGGAAAAGAAAGACACTATTGTAACTTTGAATGACCTCTAACAAACTAACCCAGCTGGATATGCACCCTCCAGGAGGTCTAACTGCTCTGTAGATTTTATGAGCCCTGCTTGTGCATGTACCTCCCAGCTGCAATAAGATGATAACTTTGCTTTTTTGAGTTCCTTAGGATAAAAATCTGGTTGGGGCCCCATTTGATTTTAGGCTTGGTTTTGGGCCTGGCTATGGTATCTGTGCAGGGATGTATGGATATGCAAAATGTGGAATATACATACAATGGCATATTATTCATCCTTAACAAAGGAAGGAAATTCTAAGATATGACACACCATGGATGAACCTTCAGGATATTACTCGAAATGAAATTAGCCAGCCACAAAAATACAACCTTGTGTGATTTCCCTTCTATGAGGTTCCTGAAATAGCCGGATTCAGAGAGACAGAAAGTAGAATGGTGTTTGCCAGGGGCTGGGAGGAGGAGGAATGGGGGGTTATTCATGAATAGGTATAGAGTTTCAGTTTTGCAGGATGAGAAGTGTTCTGAAGATGGATCGTGGTGATGATTGCACAGCAATATTAATGTATTCAGTACACTTAAAGTGTACTTAATGTATCGATGGGGCCTGATGACTTGTTCTGGCCAAGCACATGCTTGTGCTGTTGCACATCTTACCCCTCACTGTACAGTTGGGAAACTGGCCCAGAAAGAGGCAGGTACTGGCCCAGAGCACAGGAGGTAGTCAGGGTCCTGAAGACTAGACAAAGCTCCAGCTTCCTTGGCCAAGACTCCGCCCCTTCCCTCAGGGGCCCTTTGGCAATGAGAGGAGTTAAGATCCTAGGGGATTTCTACCCACCCCTCTCCATATGGGGTCCTTTTCCTCTCCTCATCATCGCATGTGCACAGGCACACCCACTCACACTGACTTCTCATGTGGGGGCCATGGAGGTACAGTCAAGAAAGAGCTGACACCGGGAAGTGACAAGAGGCAGGAGGGAGAGAGGTTGGAGGCAGTTCTCCCACGAGGCCACGGCATCTGTTCTCCTCGATATGTGCCCAGGGGCCCAGAGATGGGCAGAGGAAGCCCTAAGATTCCTAGGTTTCTACCTGTTCCAGACCCATCCCTTGCCCAGTTTGGAGAGCACAGGACTGGGGTCCTGCAGTCCACCTCTGTGGGCACCCAGAACTGTGATGAGCACATCCTCCTCTTGTGTAAGCATTGGGAACAAGAGAGAAGACCTCAGTGAGGGTTCTCCTGTATAAAGTGGAGTTCATCCAGTGGGTGACTCCAATGGTTCCATGCACTTGCAACATGTCTGTTGACTAGGTTCTCTGTTGATGACATACTGTGCTCTGAAACACTGAGAAAATGCTTTCCACCCACTTGAGATTGTTTAGAATGGAGAAGGCTTGGGGGCTTGGGTGGATGAGAACTGGGGATAAGGAAGAAGATGCCAGAGCACTGGACACCAAGTCTAGAGACGAGAAAGAAGACCAGTCCTTGTTCTCATCTGGAGGTCCAGAGGTCCTCATCTGGAGGCGGGGAGTCATTGTCCTGGTTGAGGTTGGATGCCTCGGGAGTGAAGAGGACACCTGGTGGGGGACAGCAAGATGGGGCAAAAGGTAGGCTCTGAGATTCCTCCCACTCCCTCGAAGGTGACAGGTCCTGCTCTTTACCCTAGGACTCTGGAGAGCCTCTGCCTTGAGGACACCCGAAGAAAGGTTCCTTTCTCTTTGGTGGCATTTTGGCGAGGGCTGCAGTTCTAGTGCTGGCCACCAGGGGGCGGGCAGCCACTTTTGTCAGTGGTAGCCAGTGAGTTTTTTTTATTTTTTTGAGTTGTATTGAGATATACTTGATATACAGCACTGTGCAAGTTAACATTGCTGTGTGGTATATTTGAAAGTTGCTAAGAGAGTAGATCCTAAAACTTCTCATCACCAGGAAAAAACCTTTTATTTCTGTTTGGTGTTTGATGCTAACTAAACTTATTTTGGTAACCATTATATAATATATATATACATCAAGTCCTGCTGCTGTAAACCTGGAATTTACACGGTGTCCACTGAACTTTACTTGACCTCCTGGAGAGCGAAGAGTCAAGCAGAAGTCTTTCTGGCTGTTCCCCTGCCTCAGAAACAACTTGTACCTCCTATTACTAGTGTTCATCTCCACAATCAAAGTTGGTCAGAAGCAGGGGGAGGGGTGCAAGATCTTCCCGGGTACTCATTCAGCAGCTGTGCACTGAGCACTCACCCTGTGCCAGGTGCCCTGGTGGGCCGAAGTGCAGGATGAAAATGACCAAGTGATCCCTGCCTGTCAGAAGCTCACAGTCTAGAGGGGAAATGGACAAAAGCAAAGACATGAGAAAGAAAAGAGCAAGCGCTGTAGAGAAACACAGCAGGAGGCTGTGAGGGAGGGCTGGGGGGTCACTGGGTAGGAGGGTCTGAAAGGCCTCACTGGGGTGACATTTGCTGGGACCAGAATGACAAGGGGGAGCCAGCCCTGCACAACTCTGGGAGCAGCGTGTCAGGGAGATGGCACCACTGGTCCTGAGTCTCACAGGCAGAAGTGAGTTTGGCCAGAGGAGGTTAGAAAGGTGGCCAGTGTGGCTGGAGGGAGGCTGGGAGGAGAGAACAGGAGCTGGGGTGGAAGGTAGGGGCAGGGCCTGGTAGGCTGTGTCAGTTACCTTTCCCTCTCTAACTTCATTGTCCCTAACCTTGCATTTCAAAACTACAAATGTTGACTATCTCACAATTTGTGTGGATCAGCAATCAGGCACGTTTTAGCTGGGTGCCTCTGCCTCAATGAGTTTAACCAGTTAGGGCTGTGGCTTCAACTGAGGCTCGACTAGGGGAGGACTGGCCCCCAAGTTCACTCTCAGCCTTCAGGGTTCAGTTTGGACTGAGAGCCTGAGTTTCTTCCTGTCTCTTGGCCTGGGCACACCCGTGCTTCTCTCCTCTATAGACCTCCACATTGCGCAGCAGCAAAACACTGGTATTTGAGTCCTCAGTTACAGGGATTTGACAGAGAGTGAGAAGAGAGAAAGATGGAACATAAGAGAGGGAGTAAGAGGAAGTTAGAGACTTTTTTAGTTAAAATTTAGATAAGACATCCCATCACTTTGGCTGTTATTATGTTCAGAAGCCAGTTACTAGCCACTTAATGGTTCCACTGGGATGGCTATACCATGGGTGGGGCTTACTGGGTACCACTGCGGAGGTTGCCCACCTCATAGGCCAAGATGAGGCACTTGGGTCTCATTCTCCATAAAACAGGAAACAATTGAATGGTTTTATGCCACAGGATGGCAATATCTAAATTTCCATTAGTTTCAACCCCCTCATGATACTGACCTGAAAATGAGGCCAAGTTGGAAGTGACTGTTCCAATATCATATTGCTAGAACCCAGGCCTGTTTTGAGTGGTGTTCCGTACTACATGTCACCCTTTCTTATTATTCTTCCATCTCTAAGTTTGTGCCTTAGGTACACGTGACACCAGCCCACAGGGGTAATAGATATTATCTCATATACACCAGGTGACGCCCCTAGGAGGTAGATTCTAGCCTGATCCCCATGGCGCAGGTTTCGAGACTAGGGAGGACCTGAGAGGCACAAGGACTTTCCCAGGATGCAGAACTGGTAAGAAAAAGGAGGTCTGCATTCATCTCTGTCTCCTCAAACTAGGACCCAACTTAGGTTTCCAGGGAGTTGTGGCTAGGGCTCCTTGTGTACAGTTCAGGAGATTTCATGAGGGAGGAGTGTGAGCAGCCCGGGCGCAGGGGGCAGCTCTGGACAAGTCTGATTAAGGGAAGAAGCCCAGGTAAAGGAATCTTGAAAAATGACCTCACTTCCTTGCTCATAGACCTCGACAGATCTTAGAACTCTGGTAACCAGGCACACACAGCCCCCCATCCAGCTCACTTGCCTGGAGACAGTCAATAGGCAAAAATGTTTTGTTGTTGTATCCCAACTTTTGGAGGATCTGGGCTCAAAAAAGTCCAGAAAGAGAATATTTTTGGTCGTTGCCGACGTTGGCTCAGCTCTCATCCCCGACGCCTCTGGGCATCTGGCAGGAGGCAGTGCCGGCCAGGACACAACTGTGATCCCACCTGATCAGCCCCACACCCCTTGCCCCTCATCGTGTGTGTGTGTCTGTGTGTGCCTGTGAGGAGGGGGGAAGGCAGGGCATAAGGGACAGGTCATTCCTGGGCAGGAGCTGGTTATTAGGTGTCAGAAGCATGGTGGGTCTCTCATGTTCATACCCCAGGTCATGGCTGGCAGCATGAGAAAGTGAGCTCCTCTACTCATATTTTACCGAGCCATAGAGGTTTCATCTCCTTCCCTCCCTGACCAGAGTTCTTTGCAGGGATGCCCCTCTGTGCCTGAACTGAGGAGCAGACTTTCTCTTGGGCGTTGACCCCAGTGGCAGTGTGCAGGCAGCCCCTGATTCCTTCTGGCCCAGCTCCCAGGTAGTCTTTGCAGAACTCAACTCAGGAAGTCATCGAGGAGCTGCCTAATGATTTCAACTCCACCAACTCAGTAGACAAGGGGCAGGTGTACGAGGTCACAAACACCATTCAGTGCTGCTCTGAGATGAGAGCAGGAGCAGAGGTTCTCCACACTCAGGACCTTGAGATGACGGGGTTGGACCAGAACTAGGGCGGGAACAGACTGCAGCTGTCCCTTTTTCAAGCTAAAGGGGATGTACATGCAGGTAACCTTGCCTGGTTCGGAGATGAGCTGCCGTGACCCTCTTTCCCTTGTCTGGTGTGAGCTTCTGGAGGCCACTGAGGCAGAGCCAGAGGATAAAAGGGACTGCAGGCTGGGGATCTCTAGAAGGGATGTGGGATCTTTTCTGTGTTTAGAAGGACACATGGAAAGTTAGGTATGTGGGTGAACCTTTCTCTTTATCCCTCTCCAGCGCCAGCTGCAGAGCTCCAGCCAGCAGCAGAAGCAGAACAGTGAGCAGTGGTGGAGGTAGAGCTGGCTCCAGCTCTATTGACACCACCCTTTCTATTGCTGGAGCCAGCGTCCCCTCCATCAGCAGTGTTGGAGCTGGAGCAAAGGCTAACATCGGCTCCAGCAGGAGTGGGAGCTGCTGAGCTGGAGTCACCTGGACCATCATTTCTAGTGGGAAGTGCATCTCCACCTGTGGCCATTAAGGAGGGTGAGAAGAAGTGTAACCTCACGGCCTTCCCTCCTAAGCTGGTGGTGGAGCAGTTGACAGTGGCGGATGCAGTGAGCAGCTGGGCTCTCAGGGCGGGGTGGAGCAGGCCTTCCCTCTGCCATCATTGCCCCAGACCTGATCCGGAATCCCATGATCTGGGTCCAAATCCCAGCTCCACCCCTTACCAACCGTATGACCTGGGCAACTTTCTGAACCCCCAAGCCTTTGCTGTCCACCGGCAGACCGTAGAGGTGGACATTAAGAGGTCCTGCTGCACAGAGTGGCTGTGCCAACTCCATGAGGTAGAAGAGATGGAAAACTGGGCAGGGCCTGGCCTATCAGTGGTGGAGGGGAACTCACTGTGTGCAGCCAGGTCCACGGTGGCCCAACCACCTGCTCAGGATGCTCAACAGCCTCAGGACTTATTAGACACCTGATGTGTACTTCACTACAAGGAAGACAGACAAGGCTCATGGTTGTAGCTGCCACAGCGGGGAATGTGCATCAGAATGTGGAGAGGGAACAGAGGGGGTATAAATGCGGTGGAAAATGCCCCCTTGGGATGAGCCGAGTTGAGCCACTCTCTGGAGCTTAGAGTTAGCCAGGGCGGGCTGGGTGCAAATGCTCCTCTCCCTTCCCTGCCAGTATTTGGTCCTGGGTCATCCTGTACTGGGTGTCCTTGGAGGACAGAGAAGAAAACCCAGGGACTCTCACAAGGCTCAGGCCACATCCTGAGCTTCCTGAGCTCCAGCTCTAAACTGTGACCCCTGTGTGGGACTTTGGGGGCTGTGGACACAGAGCTGGGGCTGAGTGACACTTCCCCTGCTCCCCAGGAGCTCTTCCGGAAGGTGTTGCCCTCTCAGTGCCTGGGCTCCACCTGGGGCAAGAGGAACAAGCCCCGCAATGAGCACCTGGCACCCACTGTCCAGGCCACCGTCGACCACATCAGAAGGGTGGCCAGCCTCATCATCACCACCTGCCTCAGAGACCCGAGCATGAAGGCCCAGGACAGGGCAAGGGTGGTGGAGCACTGGCTCCAGGTGGCCCAGGTGTGCTGTGGGAGGCCCAGTGGAGCCCCTCTCTGAAGCCTTGGGAACTGCCTCTCCACCTTTATCAGCTCCCAGGATTGCAGTGTGTGGTCTAATCCCCTGCACGGTCCCTAGGCCCTTCCTGCAAGGGGCCTGCTGACCTTGACTCCAAGTCCCAGTGGGAGGATGCTCACTTCCTACCTAGCTCCTTCCCTGGGTTGAGCTAAAATTCTCCTCCCTGTGAGTGTTACTCTCTGGGTCCTAAATGTGCCCTTCTGGGGCTCCCTGAGCATCTGTCTCATCCAGGAGGGAAGATTTAAATAGAAGGAGACTGAAGCTAGAGCAAGTGGGGCTCCATCGCCCACCTCACAGCTCATTCTCTTCTCTTCCCCAGGAGTTCGAGATCCTGAAGAACTTCTCCTCACCCTGCACTGTCATCTCTGCTCTGCAGAAAACCTCCACAAGCCACCTGAAGAACACATGGAGGAAGTTTCCTGGTGGGTAGGCCTCTCTCCATAAGAGGACCAGGGTGGATGGGGGATCTCCCATATGTCTGCCATTGGCTCCTCATTCAGCTGAGAACTCCTGGGAGGCAGCAAACGCTGGGGGACAGGGCCTGGGCCTCGGCAGTGGGTCTCTAAGTCTCCTGGTGTCCTTAGTGCACCGGTTCTGCTTCAGGACTCGGTTTCCCTAATGTCAGGTACTGGGTTTAGCCACATTAGAGATTTTCAAGTGTTTATAGCAACAGAACTCTATGCCCAGTTGAAACTCAAAGTGGTCAAAACTGAGCTGCTCTGTAGAGCTGAGGAGTGGAGACCCCAGTGACCAACAGGAGAGCCCCCTCCCAGTCCCACGAGACCTTAGCGCTCAGAGGATCCCAGTCAGGACACTCCTCCAGGCAGGTTGAATCTCTTGGGTTGTCGAAGAAAAGGGATTTGCACTCAGACCCCTCACATTATCCCTAAATTTATCCTTCCTTCATTCCCCTCCCCTCAGGGAGATCTCTGAAAAACTTAAGGAGCTCTATAGCCAAAACGAGTCCTTGAGCAGAGAACTGATGACCAAGGTAGAGTGGAGGCTGGGGGTCTGGAAAGAGAGGAGGGGGTGAGGGGGACTGGGCAGGCTGTGGTTTTGATAGTTTTTCACTTGAACTTTCTATGAAACATTCCCGTCTATCTTGTCCAGATTAACAAGCAGAGGGATCTGTTTGGCCCATGGGCAGGCAGGGTGATGTTTTTGGGCAGGAGGCCCTCGTCATGGGACACAGTGGTGTTGGCTGGGTTGCTCCAGGATGAGTTGCTGAACTGGCGCCCTCAGCAGGTCTCTGGCTTCCATGCATGTCCATCCTGCTGGATGTAGCTTCTTCCAGGCTGTTGGGTGGTTTGGGTGGCTTTAGCCCTCAGCCTAATCCTGTCCTCAGGAAACCAGGCCCCTGCTGCTCCGTCTTCACCACGTATCCAAGGGGAGGGCACACTGCCTGCCCCAGGGACGGGCACAGCAGGGGATTCCAATGGCCCAGGTGGACAAACAGGCTGTTCATCCTTGGGTCTGAACAGCTGGACCAGAGACAGATGTGTGTGCATTCTGGGACTCCCCACTGGACCCCTAGAGCAGTCACCCAAGTCAACCACAGGAGTTTCACCTGAGTGCCTGGTTGGCAATGACATATGCCCCCCATGGCTTATGAGAAGCGTCTAGGCAACTGATGGATTCTTAGTGGATCCTGCTGAAAGGACGTTAGGAGCTTCATGTAAACAAGTAAGCAAAGCGTCCTGTCACCACCTTCCCTGTGGATCAGAGGTCGCACCTTGGGGGTCCAGTTCCTGAGTTGATAAAGAAAGTGTTCAGTGCAGGGGAATGTCCTGAGGGCTTCCTTGGGGAGGAGAAGGCTTTGAAAGGCCTCTGTCCCAGCCTGGGGCCCAGACACTCCACGGGACTGGGGCAGGCAGGAGCCACTCAACTGGACTACCAAGACACCCCATCCTCTCCATCCACGGCTCAGCCCAGGACCAAGCTTTGAGAGCTCAGGGGACAGGACTCTTGTCTGTGGTGAGGTTGGGCATTAGGTGAGGTTGTTGGAACAGGGCCTCTGACAGGGAGGGGCATGCAGCCTCTCCTCTGTGGGCCTGTGAGCAGCTCACTGCCCCTGTTTGGGCCTCTGCCTCCTCATCACGGAAGGGGAGCGATGGTGACCGTGTGATGCAGGCCTCACAGGGTGGTGATGAGGTAAGAGGAAGGAAAGGAATGTGGGAGCTTTCTGCCTGCTCCACCTGGAGGGGTGAGGGCCAGAACAATGATGACAGTCATGTGACACTGAGTCCTCAGGAGAACCTGTGAGGTAGCTGGAGTTCTCACACATTCCAGATGAGGAAACAGGCTCAGAGAGGCCAGACCAAAAGCCCAAGCTCACACTCAGAGTGAGAGTTGGAGCTGGGCTTGTTCTAGAATCACACCTTGGAGGATGGAATGGCATTGGTACCAGTTGACTCGAGTCAGACGTCCAGGGTCAGAGGCCAGTGGGGCCAGTGGTGCTGGAGAGAAATGGGGTGAGGGGAGTATTGCCTCACTGACACTGTCCTCGACCCTGACAGGAGGGGCCCTCCACGTTTGTCCCCCCAGAGAGTGCAGGAGAAGCAGCAGCAGCAGCAGATGAGTGTGCCTGTGGGGGAGGGGCTCTGCCCTCCCAGCTGGAGGCCTCAAATCAAGAGAGGACGGCCCTTCCTCTTGGTGCCACAGTGTCTGAATCCCCCAGTAGAAGTGACCAGGAGGAGGGCCTGGAAGAGCTGGTGCAGGATGGGTTTGTTGTGGGGAGGGCCAGGGACCACACACCCTGTGATTTGCCAGAAGCCAGCCCTGAGAGGTGAGGAGGAGGAGTGTGGTGTTCTTGGGGTGTGAAGGGAGGAAGAATTGAGGGGAGGATGTTAAGGGTCCTAGGCTGCTATCCGTGGGAACCCTGGTGTGGGCCAGGAGGCTGAGGGTGAGGACTTTTCAGGGGAGGGTCTGCAGGGGGTCGACTTGAGAGCAAATGCTCATCCCACCTACACCTTGATGTCACAGGGTGTCGTCCCCTGTCTTGGCACTTTCCTCGGTGACCTGCTGATGCTGCATCTGGCGATGGGTGATTATCTCGAGGTGGGTGAAACTGAGGACCAGGCAGGGAGAACCAGGATCCTAAGCCTTGGGATGTGGGTGCCCCCAAACTGAGCTCTCTGCTCTCAGCACTTGGCACATCTCCTCTCATGAGAGCCTCGCAGCTGCCCCTGGGAGCTGGGGCATCAGGCCCATCTTAGGGATGAGTGAACAGAGGCTCCACCTGAGACACCCATTCCGGTTCCCCAGGCTGGGGAAGCTCAGAGCTGCCTGATGTCACAGCTGCATGAGGTTTTAGCTGAGCTGGACTCAGCCTCTCCCTCCCATGCTGCCCATGGAGGGAGAGAGAAGTCGGGACCCCCCAAGTCAGACAGCACATAAGTGGCTGAGCAGTCCCCTCTGCCTGAGGCCTCAGCCTCCAAGTCTGTCATCAGAGAGGGTTGTGCTGTCAGGTCCCTCAGCCTCCCCCCATGTCCTCCTTCTCTGGAGCCCAGAGCCCGGCCTAGGTCCAAGTCCTGTTTTCTCTGCATGCCCGGTCCCGTCTGGGGACCTGGCAGTAGTGCAACATGAGAAGGGGTGGGCATAGGGAGCTAGTCAGGCTATGGACTCAGGCTGTCTGCCTTCCAGGGGAATGAGATCAACCTTGAGAAAAGGACTGAGGTGAGCAGCTGTGGCACTCCCTGCAGGGGAGGGGAAGGAGGTGGAAATCAGAGACCCTCTGGGCATAACAGTCCCTGGCTCCACCCCCTGTATCTTACATTGAGTGGAAGAGTTTGATAACAGAGTAGTGGGAGACCCATCCAATTGGCGGGTGGGTTGAGGGGAGGATGGCATCAAGGAAAACTCCCTGGAGGAGGGGCTGATTATTCCCATTCTGAGAACAGGTAGAGCCTGGATAGAACTGGAGGGAAGGAGGGTTCCCAGGACTGGTCCCCTGCCCCACTCCTCACCCCCCACAAGGCTCCTGCAGCATCCCCCACCCAGGCCCTGTCTGCATCCTCTCCTTCCCTATGGTCCCAGGAATACCGAGTCATGAGGGAGATCTTGCTGCTGCAGGTGGCTGCAAAGAGCCCAAGGAGCGATTTGGGGCCTGGTTCCAGGACATGGAGCTGCTCAACGAGAATGAGAGGTGAGGCCCGGTGGGAGTTGGGTGAGGGCAGGAGTGGATTCTCCCTGTTGGCCAGTCCAGAGAGTCTGTCTCCATGAGTCCCCAGTCAGCCCCAAGCCTTATTGCATAATGACCTCTGGGACACCCAGACTGCAGTTGCTGGGCAGGCAGTGGGGGGGCACCTGATGTGGGGCTCCTGGTAGGCTCACAGGTGCCTCTCTGTCCTGGAGCTACAGCCTGTCCTGCCAGCTGGACCCCCAGACCTAGTTGGCCAGCAGAATACTCAAGGCCAAGAAGAACCAGCCGTCATCAAGGTCAGGGGTGAGTGAGTGTCTGGGCCGGGGTGACTGACTCCTAGGGGTTCAGTAAGGCTTCAGGCTAAGCGTGGCCTTGGGGAGTTGGACAGCTGGCACTGGGATCCCAGCTCCACTACTGAGCAGTCCTGTGACTGGGGTGACTCTCTTCAGCTTCCTGAGACTCCGTTTCCTCCTCTGTGAAATAGGTGATACTAAATGATCGCCCACGTGGCAGGGACAAATGGGGTACTGGTGGCTGAAAGCACTGAGCACAGAGTCTGGAGCACCCAGTGCAGTGGGGACAAGGTGGGGGGCCATGATTCTGAGGGAGGCCCCCAAGATAACCTGACTCTTCTACTCAGACCCCAGGCCCCAACACCGAGCCCCGTACCCGTGGCCGATCACAGCCCCATCCTCAGCAGCGGGGACACAGCTGGGATGCTTGCGATGCACCGGGCCAGCTCCTCCCACCTGACGTGAAGGGGAGCATTGTAAGCTGATTCCTGGTCCCCCCTGAAGCCCAAGAGAGAAGGGACAACCCCACCCCAGCACCCTGACATCTCTACCCTGGGACCTATTCACCCATTGGGGAGGGACAGTAGTTATTTGTTGTAAATAATAAATGCCATATTTGAATATTGTATTAAAGTCCTGTTCCCTTTACAGCCTGGGAGTTGTGGTGTGGTTCTCTTGCTTTCTGTAGGCATGTAAGTGAGACACAGAATCTCACGTTTCTCCTTGAATCAGGAACTCTTCCGGATCATCAGCTTATTGTATGTGGGAGAAGAGAGAAGGGCCAGCCCCTTCCCTGGCTAGTAGGGACACTACCAAGTCCCCCTAACTCCGAGGACCAGTTCATTTCAGTGTCATTCAGCTCCTCCAGGGGCAGACATGGCCCCCTGCCCGTTCTCTTGGGATTTAAAGGTTGAAGGTACTTTCACAGGCAGAGCAACAACCACTGAAATATGGGTGTCTTTAAAACAGCACTACCCAGGACCATGTCGTGCCACAGACAGGGGCTGCCTTCCTATTTCTGGAGGAACTGGGAATGTTTTCTGCTTCTCTTGTTGAGGTTTCTTTTGACCAAATTTTAGGAACTTGTAGTTTTCTAGTTCAACATCTGGAATTGCATCAGCTCTAAGTGGGGAAAACAATGTAAAAAGATCCAAACACGCACGTGGAGAGGACAAGGCCCGAGAAAGGTCATTTGCAAATGGACTAAAGGCAGGCAGGACTTTCCCTCCTCAGGCCCCTCCAGGGCCTCCGTGTTTACCCCTGACCTAGATTTGAATCCTGCTCAGATCCTTGTCCAGGACTCTGAATTGCTTTTCCTGCTTGTTTTGTATCCAGGAAGAAAGATTTGTGACGTGGTTTTTAAGGCTACTGCTGGGCCTCATTCCATAAACATGGCTACTCTCTGTGAACCAGGATTTTCAGCACCCCTGCCTTCCCTTTGAAATTCACTTTAGGGCAGAAATTCCCTAGAAGGCCCCCAGCCTCTCTCTCAGGTTCACCCTGGCTCTTCCTCCTTGGCTTGGCCTAATGGGTCACGGGTTAGCTCTGCTTTGCCAGGATAAGGGAACATAATCCTGGCCAGTGAGTGACCCGACACTCTCCCTTGCTGTCCAGGGTGACTTCTGAGCCTGTGTCATTCTGAGGTCCATGGTCTTGAACAATTCTCCAGTTTACACACTCAGTGTTGGTGTTACCAACTCGTCCAAATGGGGCAATTGGGCCTGAGCCCTTAAAGTGTGTCGCCCCTGGGTTGCTGTGCTTTTTTCCCCAGTCTTGTGCTGTGGTTACATCACAACCACCTGTTGGGGTGTGAACCCTGTTGGGAGCTTTGAAAGATGAGCCATGACAGGGGTGTGGGGGTGGTCCAGCAGGGAATGCCACGGAACTGATGATCCATGGACATGCATGAGCACAGACTTACCAATTATAGTACTGAAATGCTTCCCATCTGGTGGTGAACAGACACTGCTCTGAGCTCACACCAAGAACCCACCACATGACTAGGAGCTTTTAAAGGGTTACCAAGTGGCATTTTGGACCTCATCCCTTGGGAACACCCTGTAAGACATGGGCCAGATGAATTGCTTGACACTTGTGAGTTATCCCCTCCTTTCTGATGGCTGCAAGTGTCACCCAGACACACAGGCTGGACTCTGCCAGGGAAGCCTTCTCAAGACAGCCAGAAGATGAGGATGAATCCTGGTTCCAGGCATCCCAGGCCCTTCCTGACATGGCACAGCCACCCAGGAAAGTGATTTGGTAATGGAAAGACTGGGAAGACTGTACTTTCCCTCGAAAGAGAAAGAGAAGTGCCAATAGCGAAAGTTTGATACCTCAAATAGACAATTAAATCCCAACAAGCAGTGAGTTCTTGTCAGATTACTGATGCTGAAAAGGTCTCTTTTGATAATAGCATGATCCCCCAACTGCCATGTCCCTCTTCATGAATCAAATTTCCAACACATATGGAAATGTGGTATTTCCTTAGATGCAACTGTGAATTAGCATGCAACAAAGAACAGTAAAATGGAAACCTAGAAGTAAATATCTTCTTTGAGAACATAGACATAAAAATGCTTTTGAAATAATATTTTGGAATCCATTGGAATATTACACAAAAAGAATAATCCACTTTAAGTAGGTTTTAGTGTGACTGTGAGGGGAAAAACTGAATCATCCCGTGACTTTGATAACTCGCCGCTGACTTTAAAGTACAAATAAATAACGTACATAGTAAAGGAAAATGAGAGAACAGCATGAAAAAGGAAGATCTCCTTGCTCTCCTCACCTGGATCCCAACCTCTCACCTCAGAAAGAAACCTCAGTCTATATTTTCTATGTCACACAGCGGAGTTTAATAAAAGAATATTTTCGGTATATTTTAAAGTGTCAAGAGCTCAAAGCAAGGAAACATTAGGGATGCTGCCAAGAGACCTCACTGAGGTGCCTGCTCCATTTCATCTGCTGTCAGGACGGCCTTCTTGGCCCCTCACTTTCTCTGCCTCGCTAGCAAGTCTGTCCGCCATCAGTGTTATCACCAGTCTCTCTCCTGTGCTCTTCACTGCCCTTTCCTCCTTCCTGATACCTTCCTCAGTCGCCAGAAATTTTTGGCAGTGGAGCTGTGGAATGCCCAGATCAGCTCCTGGAATCATCTCTGCCAAATCTGAAGACCAGCAGGAGTGGGCATGGGACCTGGAGTGCAGACCACCTGCGAGCACACCAGGCAAGGATTCACCTGTGTGACTAGGTGCAAGTTTTTGCAATGCTTTGGCAAGATTGAAAGGACTTACCAGTTGTCCTGCACTGCTGCAGGCCTGGAGTCCTTGTGGTCTCTTGGGCCAGCAGACCTGGTGGGGCTGGTCCAAGGTGTCCTCCCAGAGACCTGTCATTGCCAGGATGAGATGGGATTCTAGTAACCAGCCTCTTGAATATGTCACTGAACATCCTCAAAGGGATGGAGATGCTTAAACCAGGCTTTGGTTTGGACTGGTTCCCACAGTCATGCTGCTTCCTCTGTGAAGATGTGACTGTCATCCTTCTTTTCCTCTTACCCTACAAAAATAAATCACGAAATTGGGTCAAATGATAAAGGAAGCCTGCCTTTTTAGGACAATTATCCTGGCTCTTTTGTACTTCTACCCTCCCTCTGTCCTCTGGGGATAGATCTGACCTGTGTCTTGGGACATTATCAGGCAGATTTGCATCAAGAACAGAAAGCTCAAGGTCAAAACTCAAGGTTACTCCTGATCATTTCTCCCCCTCCGTCCTGTTAACACCCATTCCTTGTTTGAGTGTGTTTCTATTCTCTTCTTGTCCTTGTCACTCTCAACCGCACAAGTCCTGGCACTCCCTCTCAGGACAGTCGGTCCCCAGTCTTTTACTAAATCCCAAATCCTACCATTTCTGTGTTCTCTGACTACTCATTTGCTTAATCCATTGACCACTTGGTGTTCATAGAGGTTAAATCAATAGTGATATTATCAACCACCCCCTGTTAGCGACTTACTCCCATATCCCTGATGTTCACATAATCCAAATGGTTATTTTCAAAAGTAAATAATTCAGAATACGTATTCACCCACCACAAATTCCTGATTTCTAATGTTTTTGTTCAAACACTCATATGTATATACCTGTCCTTCAAGATCAGAAGTAATGCCAGATTACCGATCCTCATCTTAATTTCCTCCTACACCTATCAATCCTGGATTCCATGGACTATGATCTCAATAATTTCCTTGGAATAATAAAAAATTCCTTACCACTCATTTATGTTGTAAACCTCCAAACCCAGAAGATCCCCATTGTCTGCCACGCCACAGCTACTGCTGGTCTTATAAAAAGCTGAAGAAAAAGCACAAAACATGATCTTTTGGTACCATTGTAAATACAAAACCAACTGCATCAACTGGGAAGCACCCATACTACCTGGAAATTTTGTTCTCTTTTTTTGTGTTGGCTCAATAAAAAAAGACAAATCAATTTAAAAAATGGGCAAGGGACCAGGGTAGACTTTTTCCATTGAAGACATACAAGTGGCCAACAGATATGAAAAGGTGTTTGGCATCACTAATCATCAGGGAATGCAAATCAAAACCACTATGAGCTATCACTTCACACCTGTTAAGACGGCACTTATCAAAAAAACTAAAGATGGCAAATGTTGGTGAGGATGTGGAGAAAAGGAACCCTTGTGGAAATGTAAACTAGTACAGCCATTATGGAAAACAGTATGGAGCTTCTTCCAAAAATGAAAATTAGTATATGATCCAGCAATCCCACTTCTGGTATATACCCACAGGAATTAAAATCAGGGTCTCAAAGAGATACCTGCACTCTAATGATCATTGCAGCTAATTCACAATAGCCAAGATATGGAAGCAACTAAATGTCACTGATTGATGAATGGATAAAGAAATGGAATATTAGTCAACCTTGAAAAAAGAAGGAATTGCTGACTTTTTTTTATATATACTCAATAAAAGTTTATTGAGCACCAAGAACTATCAAGTGCTGTTGTAGATTCTTGGAATACATCAGTGAACAGAGCAAAGATCCCTGCTCTTCTTTTTTTTTTTTAATTTTTTGTTTATTGCAGTAACATCGGTTTATAACATTGTAAAAATTTCAGGTGTACATCATTATACTTTTATTTCTGCATAGATTACATCATGTTCACTACCAAAATACTAATTACAACCCATCACCACCCACATGTACCAAATTATCCCTTTCACCCTCCTCCCTCCCCCCTTCCCCTCTGGTAACCACCAATCCAATCTCTGTCCCCATGTGTTTGTTTATTGTTGTTATTATCTACTACTTAATGAAGGAAATCATACAGTATTTGACCTTCTCCCTCTGACTTATTTCACTTTGCATTATACCCTCAATGTCCATCCATGTTGTCACAAATGCCTGGATTTCATCGTTTCTTATGGCTGAGTAGTATTCCATTGTGTATATATACCACATCTTCTTTATCCATTCGTCCCTTGATGGGCACTTAGGTTGCTTCCAAGTCTTGGCTATTGTGAATAACGCTGCAATGAACACAGGGGTGCATGTACCTTTACAAATTGGTGTTTTCAAGTTCTTTTGATAAATACCCAACAGTGGAATAGCTGGATCGTATGGTAGTTCCTTGATTTTTTGAGGAGTCTCCATACTGTTTTCCATAGTGGCTGCACGAGTTTGCACTCCCACCAGCAGTGTATGAGAGTTCCCTTCTCTCCACATCTTCTCCAACACATGTTGTTTCCTGTCCTGTTAATTATAGCCATTCTGACGGGCGTGAGGTGATATCTCATTGTAGTTTTGATTTGCATTTCCCTGATAGTTAGTGATTTTGAACATCTTTTCATGTGTCTGTTGGCCATCTGTATATCTTCTTTGGAGAAATGTCTGTTCAGGTCTTTTGCCCATTTTTTAATTGGGTTGTTAGTTTTTTTGTTGTTGAGATGCATGAGTTCTTTATAGATTTTGGAGATTAAGCCCTTATCAGAAGTATAGTTTGCAAATATCTTCTCCCAATTGTTAGGTTGTCTTTTCATTTTGTTGATGGTTTCCTTTGCTGTACAGAAGCTTTTTAGTTTGATGTAGTCCCATTTGTTTATTTTTCCTATTGTTTCTCTTGCCCGGTCAGACATGGTGCTTGAAAAGATGTTGCTAAGACCGATGTCGAAGAGCGCACTGCCTATGTTTTCTTCTAGAAGTTTCATAGTTTCAGGTCTTACATTCAAGTCTTTAATCCATTTGGAGTTAATTTTTGTGTATGGTGTAAGGTAAGGGTCTACTTTCATTTTTTTGCATGTGGCTGTCCAGTTTTCCCAACACCATTTGTTGAAGAGACTTTCTTTTCCCCATTGTATGTTCTTGGCTCCTTTGTCAAAGATTAGCTGTCCATAGATGTGTGGGTTTATTTCTGGGCTTTCGATTCTATTCCATTGATCTGTGTGTCTGTTTTTGTGCCAGTACCATGCTGTTTTGGTTACTATAGCTTTGTAGTATATTTTGAAATCAGGGATTGTGATACCTCCAGCTTTGTTCTTTTTTCTCAGGATTCCTTTAGCTATTCGGGGTCTTTTGATGTTCCATATAAATTTTAGGATTGTTTGCTCTATTTCTGTGAAAAATGTTGTTGGAACTTTGATAGGGATTGCACTGAATCTATAGATTGCTTTAGGAAGTAGGGACATCTTAACTATGTTAATTCTTCCAATCCAAGAGCATGGAATATCTTTCCATTTCTTTGTGTCTTCTTCAATTTCTTTCAGAAATGTTTTATAGTTTTCGGTGTACAGATCTTTCACCTCTTTGGTTAAATTTATTCCTAGGTATTTTATTTTTTTGGTTGCAATTGTAAATGGGATTGTATTCTTAATTTCTCTTTCTGCTACTTCGTTGTTAGTGTACAGAAATGCAACTGATTTTTGTATGTTGATTTTGTATCCTGCAACTTGACCATATTCGTTTATTACTTCTAAAAGTTTTCTGGTGGATTCTTTAGGGTTTTCTATATATAAAATCATGTCATCTGCAAATAGTGACAGTTTCACTTCTTCCTTTCCAATTTGGATCCCTTTTATTTCTTTCTCTTGCCTGATTGCTCTGGCTAGGACTTCCAGTACTATGTTAAATAGGAGTGGTGACAGTGCGCATCCTTGTCTGGTTCCTGTTCTTAGAGGGATAGCTTTCAGTTTTTCACCATTGAGGATATTAGCTGTGGGTTTCTCATATATGGTCTTTATTATGTTGAGATACTTTCCTTCTATACCCATTTTATCAGAGTTTTTATCATAAATGGATGCTGTATCTTGTCAAATGCTTTCTCTGCATCTATTGAGATGATCATGTGATTTTTGTTCTTCATTTTATTAATGTGGTGTATTACGTTGATTGATTTGTGAACATTAAACCATCCCTGCATCCCTGGAATAAATCCCACTTGATCATGGTGTATAATCTTTTTAACGAATGGTTGTATGCGATTTGCTAGTATTTTGTTGAGGATTTTTGCATCGATGTTCATCAGTGATATTGGCCTGTCATTTTCTTTTTTTGTGTTGTCCTTGTCTGGCTTTGGTATCAGGGTAATATCAGCTTCATAGAATGAGTTAGGGAGCTTCCCCACCTCCTCAATTTTTTGGAAGAGTTTGAGAAGGATAGGTATTAAGTCTTCTTTGAATGTTTGGTAGAATTCACCAAGGAAGCCGTCTGGTCCTGGACTTTTATCTTTGGGGAGGTTTGTGATTACTGTTTCGATCTCCTTGCTGGTGATTGGTCTATTCAAATTCTCTACTTCTTCTTGATCCAGTTTTGGAAGGTTATATGATTCTAAGAAGTTATCCATTTCTTCCAGATTGTCGAATTGGTTGGCATATAGCTTTTCATAGTAGTCTCTTATAATCTTTTGTATTTCTGAGGTGTCTGTTGTAACCTCTCCTCTTTCATTTCTGATTTTACTTATTTGTGCCTTCTCTCTTTTTTTCTTGGTGAGTCTAGCTAAAGATTTGTCAATTTTGTTGATCTTTTCAAAGAACCAGCTCTTGGTTTTATTAATTTTTTCTATTTTTTTTTTTTGGTCTCTATTTCATTTATTTCTGCTCTGATTTTTATTATTTCCCTTCTTCTACTGATTTTGGGCTTTGTTTGTTCTTCTTTTTCCAGCTCCTTTAGGTGCCATGTTAGATTGTTTATTTGAGATTTTTCTTGTTTGTTGAGATATGACTGTATTGCTATAAACTTCCCTCTTAGAACCACTTTTGCTGTATCCCATAAGTTCTGGCATGTCGTATTTTCATTTTAATTTGTCTCTAGGTATTTTTTTATTTCTTTGATTTCTTCATTGACTCAATCGTTGTTCAATAGCATTTTGTTTAATCTCCACATATTTGTGGCTTTTCTGAATTTCTTCACAATAGCCAAGATATGGAAGCAACTAAATGTCACTGATTGATGAATGGATAAAGAAATGGAATATTAGTCAACCTTGAAAAAAGAAGGAATTGCTGACATTTTTGACAACATGTATGGACCTAGAAGACATTATGCTAAGTTAAATAAGGCAGACAGCGAAAGGCAAACACTCACTTATACGTGGAATCTAAAAGAGTCAAACTCATATAAGCAGATGTTAGAATGGTGGTTGCCAGGGGCTGGGGGGTTGGAGAAATGTGGAGCTGATGGTCAAAGGATACAAAGTTTCAGTTATCAAGGTAAATAATTTCTGGAGATGTAGAATACGGCATAGTGCCTACAGCTAACAAGATTGTATTGCATATGTCACATTTGCTAATAGAGTAGATATTAAGAGTTCTTACCACAGAATAATAGTAATAAAGGAGGTGAGAGAAAATTTTGAGAGGTGACAGATATGTTTGTGGCCTTGATGGTGGTCACAGTCTCAAGGGTGTACACTTATGTCCAAATTCATCAAGCTGTATATGGAAAAGTATGACATCATCGTTGATTCTTCTGCACCTTGAAATACGCCATGTCGTCATCACAAGAGAAAAACATTTGTACCTATGTATGGGGATGGATGTTAACTGGACTGATTGTGGTGAGATTTTCAACATATATACAAACATTGAATCATTATGTTGTACCGCTGAAACTAATTTAATGTTGTATGTCAACTTTACCTCAATAAAAAAGCACAACATACAAAACCATTTGAATATTGTAAATGAGTTCAACGAATCCCTGAAACTGCCCCATTCCCATACGGGAGTTACAGGAAGCAGAGAGGATGATGTAAGATGGAAGAAAGTTGTACAAAGCAGTATTCAAATTAAAATCATTTAAGTTGCTATCAGCTCCTTGTGGTAGAGTTCTGTGAGCACCGATCTTCTTTCACATTTTTCCTGGAAAAGCATACTTTCAGATCCAACCCATAATAGTTTCATCATTTGCTCTAATAAGAAAATTTCAACTTAATAAATAAAACCAAAATCATCCCTTATGTATGAATAAAGTTAGTGAACTTGACAGAGAAAAGAGCATATTTGCACAATCTCAATACAGGAAACAGAAGAACTGAATGATGATGAAGTCTCATTCAAGCTTATCTTTGAAATCCAGTAAAACCAAGTTATCTTTTCAAGGATGTGTATAGAGACGTCAGCCTTGGAAGATAGAAATAGTGGCCTCCTCTGGAGCAAAGAGCAGGCTTGCTTACTGCCCAGTATAATAAAAATAACAGCCCTCCCCCGGGCAAAGGTCAGCAGACTTCCAGCCCTTTATCAAAGATTTGAGTTCCTTAAGCTCTGAGTTCTTGCAACCCTCTGCATGTCACCTGGCCCACTGTGTACCACCCTGTAGGCAGTGGGATTTAGTGAACCGGTGCAAATGCTGATACTCTGGCCACTGCCATTGCTGTGTCATTAAGTCCTTTGTCTCTGACCCATGGGTCTCGTGTCTTTTGTCAGCATCTATAAGACTGTGGTAGGCTAACTTATTGGTTTGCAAGTAAGGTAAAATATCAGACCTTTCACAGTTCCTGACAAGCCCTTAAAGTAACTAGTAGTCTTAGGAACAGAGAGCTATCCAGAACAATATGCATGGATGGTCTTCATAGAAGACTTCATGCAACCAAAACTTTAATATGTCTCTCTGACCTCTTTTATTTCTACCCCAAGTAGAAGAAGAGGCACCAAACTATTATAGACCTAGGGCTTGTGCAAGCCACCTGGAGACCTAGTGACCAGAAACTTCCCATGGGGAGCAAAGACACATGGGCATATTTCCAAAATGGACCTCCCGATCATCCAAAAGACAGTACATTATCTTAATTTATGATGATTTGATTCATTAAAATCTTGTGATGGGCCAAAGATACACTTCTAAGGGGAGTGAGGCACATGGCAGTTGTAAGCAGATTAACACATTTGGTGAACATCAAACTCTGAACTAACTTTACTGTTCTAATCAATTAAAAGATACAACAAATTTAATTAGGTAGATTAAATAATATTTAATGGTCTGCCTGATTATTACTCTGCAATAATGAATAAGCAGCTCATATAAATAGCTATAATTGGTCTTTAAAATATGAGATTCAGGACTGTTTGAGATAAGCTGGAGAGAAGGAAGGGGAGAAATAGACAAAAGTTAGCTGCTCTGAAGCCACACTCAAGACCTCTGGATCTACATGTAACCCAGGAGATCGAGGCAGACGGCTGTGTGCCTAGATCCTCCTGCACTGTGGTTGTCAGGGATGTCACGGGGCTGAAGCATCTTCCTGAATCGTGTTTACACGTCCATGTGTACAATACCCCTGACCATGGGGATGAACCACCTTTCAATCATCCCTTACACCCCTCTAATTAACAATTAGATTTCAGAATCATTGTATCATTACATGATAATTTATTCCTCAAACCTGTATGATGACGAGCTAAAAGAAAATCAAATTTCAGTGGCTTCTTTTCTATGAATGACCAAGATGTTCTTTCACACTTGGAATCCAGATTAGAGGATAAATCCATCAAATCAATGGAAACAACTAAAGAAATGGACAAAGGGATATTTCATTCATATATACACAGTTTGCACTGTGGCAAAAATAGAGTTACATTTTAAAAATTAGAATTTTTAAAAATTTTATAGATATTAAAGACTTTCCTCTGCATATACTCCCTTTGGTTTACCAAATCAAACTCATTCTTTAATGGACATTTCTACCATTGAGTGCTAGTAACAGCATATTTTTTAAATTCTTATTTTTCCTAGGTCAAAGGCCAAGGGCAGAGATCATGGAGAGGTCAAGTCTAATCTACCTACGGGTGTGGTAGGTAGATGTTCAAGCCAGACATTGCCAGCAGAACCACATCTCTCACCCATCGGTGAGTTTTTACTAGTAATCACAGAGACTTGAGGATATCAAAGGAAATTCTTTATTAAGAACCAAAGATATAGATTCCTATCCTGGGTTCATTACTTTGAATTTTTGATGCAAGTCATATATATTTATTGGACCATGTTCAAGTCTATGATATTTAGAAGTTGCAGCCCACAGCTGAAGAGAAACAGAAACAACACCAATATCTTATCCTCTCTGAAGCCCAACTGAGAGCCCCTGGAGTCAGAAGTTTTCAAGACAAGAATAAGTCCTTCTTCTGAACAGAGAGAGTACAGGCTATTCAAACAATTGACTTGAAATTCTTAGATTTACACTTGTTAGAATGTGATGGAACAAGCATAATACCTTTTAAGTTTCATGATTTGGCTCCAGAATACTGAGATGGATGACCTTGAAGTCCAGTTTCCCCATAAATGCCTTTATTCAGTGATAAAATTAATTTCCCCTATAAAATAATTCCCATAAAATTGTTAAAAATATATCATAGTCTCTGACTAAAAGGAAACAAAGAAAATTGAGCAGTTGAATAGCAGTGTAATAAACCCCATACAAGGATCTTACTGCAGCATTATGTATAATAGTGAGACTGGATATAATCCCATCTCTATCAAAGAAGAAATAAACAGATCGTCATATTCCTGTTCTTTGGAGTACCTCTAAAACTTCTAAACAGCTAAGTTAGAGTGACGTGCACTGATAAGGAGAGACGTCTATGATATATGGTTTGGGAAACAGCAAATTGCAAAACGATGTAGTTATGTAATTTATGTTAAAAAAACTTCATGTGTATTTATAAATTCATAGGAAATGTCCAGAAGAATAAGCCATAACCTCTTAACAATAGTTCCTTCTGAGTAGGGGAGTGAGTTTGCAGGGAAGGGGATGGAAGGCGAAGGTTTCACTTTACATAGATCTGTGTAATTTGACTTTTTTACAGTATGTATTTGTTTCATAATTAGAAAAATGAGTGATGTGACCGTTTGGTGCAGGGCAACAGTATTATGTTCACCAGTCTCTGTTCTCTATGTTACTGCACAGCATGGACTGTAGGAGAAAGCCCAGAGGAGCAATGAAGACAAAGAAGACATGACACCTGCAAAAAGTCAGTCGAGGGTTTCTACATAACAAACCTTCCAGGTGAGTGTCGGTCAGTATCTTCCACTGCTCCAGCTCTTGCAATAAACCTATAATCTGCCCAGGGTAAGCTGGAGGACCACGCCCCGCTAGTCCACTACCCGCCCGGGGCCTGTTTGTGCAGGGTGACTGCCATCAAGCAGACAATGGACGTAGGATGGGGCATTGTGCCTTTGGGGAGGCTGGCAGAGAGGCACAAAGTGGAACACCAGCTAAGTGCACACACCTGAGAGGTGGAGTTCCAGGTGGAGACTCAAAATGCACCAAGAAACTGTGAAGTGAAGGAAGCTACTCAACCTCTCTGAGCCTCAGTGTCCCCCCTGTAAAATGGGGATCACAGGCCTACTTCACAGAACAGTTGGGGAAGATACATAAAAGTGCCTGTGACAGCCAGTGTCCACATTATTAACAAAGTCGTATCCGACTTCAGAATAATCGATGAAAAGAATAATGTTGGTGAGACCAAAGACGAGATGCCCAGCTTCATAACAGCCCCAGCAGCATGAGAATGAGAGGAGCTCCGAGTAAGCAGGGTTCTTCACAGCTCCACTGGAGGGGAGAAACATGGGCTACAACAAGATAAGTAGCTGTTGTACAGTGACTTGTGTAGTGAGGTTGGGTCCCTAAAGACACTGTGAAATAGAGTTACACACAGTGGCTCCTAGGAAACAACTACAAAGCAATCACCGCAGCAGATAGGAATGGGAAGGGGGTGAATAGAGAAGGGTCAGAGCCACAAAATCTGATGGAAGACACTGAACCACGACGAGTGCCCAGCTCTGTCAACAGCTGCTGTGGTTGCACCAGGAGATCAAACGTCTGAGAAAGCCATTGTGGGGACTGCTGGGAGGAGCACAGTGGTCACTGTGGCCACACCCCAACAGCAGTGCATCGGAGCACACTGACCCCGAGACTTTCCTCTCCATTAATCCTTGTTTTAAGATGATGAATAGCCTCATGTTACAATGTCTCCTTCCAACCCTTGTGGACGAGTGTCATCAGAATCCCCTGAAGAGGGCACAGGCCAGGGTAGGATGGAACACTGGGGGATTGGGGAGCAGCGCTGCACCTGACCACACGGACTATCACCCGGGCCTATTGAACACAAGAGAAGAACCCGAGGATGTGGTCTAACGAGAATTCCCTGTCTTGCCACATTCAGAAACACTACAGTTTCTCATCCTTTCTTTACAAAAATGTTAAAGAATTCATGTGTCATTAATTCATACAGAGGCAAATTCTTGAAAAAGTGACGGGGTCCAGTTTCCATGACCAGGTTTTTCAGTTGTTTTGATAATATCCCACATTAAGGAATCGGAAATGTAATCTATTGGAATGTGTAATATCAACGAGGACTTTTTTTCATGTAGATCAATGCCCAGATTTTTAGGGACGACATAAATCATGAAAGCTGCTAACCATCCCTCCACAGGTTTCAATAAGACTTTTAAGTTAATTTACCAATCTCAGGAAAAGAGAATTTGGCAATTCAAGTTTTTTGTTTCTTCATTCAAGCATACAGTACAGCCAAGAGAATGAGCAGAAAAAAATTAACAGGAAGGTCTTGCTTGCATTTTATCTTTTGCAAATAAGCAGGATATTTTATGCTCTGTTCCTTTCACCACTCTAATCAATTTTTAAAGAATATGGTACATCTGACTATCCCTAGGCGTATTTATCTGGGAACCTTGCCAGAATCCAACGCAGAGATGTTAAAGCTGATGGGTTTCAAATGCTGCCCAAGTGCTGTCTACCTTGAACATCCCTCTCCCAAAGCTGGACCACCAGTCTCTTCCTGAGGGATCAGTGTCGCCACCAGTTGTCTTGACATGAGTACAGCCATGTTTGGCCGCTCCATTGACCTACAGCCACCAGCACAAAAAGAAATATAAAAACTGCTTTCTGCGTGGTGGGAACTGGCCCTTCTCTCATGGAGCTAGTTGCAATGTGTAAAAACTTCAAGGTCCTTTGGGTGTTGCAGCCTGGGACAGACTGGCCATCTGTGCCAGGCTAGGGGGATAAGCAGGGTAAACAATGCACGTACACAACTACTGAGCTGGGATGAGAGCCAGGGGGCTCAGTGCACGTATGCCGCTGATAACCATTTGTGCATGGGAACACTAAATTCTTGCCCTGTAAACTCTGTAACTGCTTATATAAACTGCTGAAAACCAAGGCCTGGTGAGAGTTCCACCTGTGGAAGGGACGCCTTGCCCAGCACGTGTGATCCTTGCCCAGCCATGTCGATTGACAGGACTCTCCCGGCAGTGGGGCTTGGATGTTGTGGGTAATTGATTTATTGTGAAGTAATTGATCTGATGTGGTCTCTTTTCGGTCAACCTGGTGTTTCTCTTTCTGGTTGATTCGTGTCATTTCCCTTCAGTCGATCTGGTGTTTCCCTTTCCGATTGATCTGATGTTTTTCCCTCTTATTATATGACCTATTCGAGTCTGCTGCTATCTCAGCCGATGTGGATGTTTTCCCTTTCCAGTCGAGCTGGTGTTTTTTCCCTCTTATTATTTGACCTATTCGGATCTGTTTGTGGACTAACGCCTTTACTATCCTCTATATAATAAAATATACCTTCGGTCCATTTGTTTGGAGTGGAAAGTTTCTTTTACGTCTCCCATCGAATCCCCGAACCTCTCATAACACCCGTGTCCCTGAGAGACTGGCCACTCAGGCCTGAGCTGAGATTAGGTCATCAATCTAAAGGGCAAAATGCTTAAGCTATTCTCATCTTAAGGTTGCTGTTTTGGAGGCCTCTGCACTGGAATGGTTTGGTGAAAACGGCCTACTAGATACTTGCCTGGGAATTGGGTTGTTCTCTTCTGCTCTTAGCGGATCCTGGGGACACCAATGATTAACCTCACAGATGCCTCAACTTCCACATCTGCAAAAAAGGCAAGCAACAGCCAATGTTGCTTTACCACCCTGCAAAGCTCTTAAGTTGTGCTTGCAAGAGGGGCCACAAGAGCGAATCTCTCTCAAAAGCTGAGGAAAGGATGGCACTTTGGCTGGAGAAGGCAGAGGGCAGCAGGCAAAGTGGAAAGTTTCTGGGATGTCAAACCAGTTCCCACAAGCAGTTTAGAGAAGCACCTGGCCCTGGACTAGGTAGGAGGCTGTGGAAAGACCCACAGGCACACAGGTGGGAGGAGGAATCAAGCAACGGAGGGATGCGGTGGAGAAGAGGCGTGAGTCCGGCTTCAATTTTGGTCAAAAGCAGTTGCACGCTGCAGGCCCGCAGCTGCCCATGCAGCCGCCACATCCTCGTAACTCCTGATCTCTCTCGTCCCGCCACATCCCTCCGGGACTCAGTCCACGTGGAGCTGGCGCAGGACCACAGTCCATAGCCAATGGCGGTTTGGCCTCGGCCAAGTGCACACCGCCCTGCTCCTCCCCCCAGGGCTAGGCATTGCCCTGTGCCCAGAGAATCCTGGAAGTTGTAGTCCTGCAGCCCTGCAGGCTGCCGGCTGTGAGCTGTTAAGAGACAAAAGCTCCCAGGATGCACAGCTAGGGGCTCCAACCCCCGCCTCGTCCCTCCACACCTGGGCCCCATCCCTCTGCTTCTCCACCCCACCCAGTACCCCGCCTCTTCTCTATACCACACCCACCCTCCATGCACTGTCCACCCCCCCCCGAGTATGTGCAGTGTGGTTGGGCTGCATCCTTGCGGCTGGTACTCAGGTAGGGGTGGGGCTCACCAGCCTGGCGTTGCTGAGGATGCTTGCAGCCCTCGTGGAAGTTCCCTGGCCGGTATTTGAAACGTAAATTCAATATCTAAAATGGAAATACCAGGTGCCTGGGATCCTGGAATTTGCCTTTTCAAGGCCACATGTCCTACCATCCCCTGCATCACTGCAGGCTGCCATGATCCTCCCTCTGGACCCCGTGGTCATGGTCGCTGCAGAGATCCTCCCTTTGGACCCCACCCCCCTGAAGGACCTATACCTTTGTCAGGTGTCTTAGAAGGACTGCCCTGAGCCGTGTCATAAAAAGGAGAAAACATCACAGTGGACAGCCCCAATTCCTGCATTATACAGACAGGAAACACAGGTGCACTGGTCAGTGACCCCTAAGCCACTTTAGGGGACCACACGCATGCCCCTTCTCCCACACTTCACACAGGCTTGTTCACTGGACTTCCTTATCCCAGTGTGGACCTCTTGGCCTCATTAACACAGGCAACAGCACCGAAACTTCTCATTCGTCCTTCCCACAGTGTTAGGCAAGTTTGTGTAGGAAGGTAATATGCAATTTCTGCTCTACTATAGGGCTGGCTCCTTGGGAACCAGTTTTAATATCCCTTTTTAAATATACCTTCAGAATCACGAAATAATTAAGCAAAATAATTTGTTGCTGTTGGGGGTTATGGTGATAATTTTCTGAAGTCATTTTTCCATTTAGCTTCTCTGATTGACTCCAAATACTACAGCACCACACATTTCTTAGACTGGTGGATGCACAGCTCCACTTCTTTGCAGGGAGGACGCACAACAGCAGAATATCCATGGCCTGACTTTCTGGAGCATCAGTATTACTACAAGATTTGGAAGAAGCAAAGTTAGGTCATTTCCAAGTTAAGGAATTAAAAACTTAAAACTAAGATGAGGTGGGAAAATCATATGCCATTAATAATTGTCAGTAATCTGTGCCTGAAATGTCAGACTTTCTCTTAGAAAGAACTCTGAGATCTATTTCCCATTGTTTTAAATAGGAAAAATTAGAAGACATAGCAAATCTATTGAAAAACCCTACCAATTTCCTAAGTCATGATATGACACCTAGACATAAGTTACAAACATCATGTGCTCCTCATTTTGTTCCTCATTCAACCCAGTCCCACAGGTCTTGAGTGCATGCTGTGAACACGGGACTGTGCTAGGTGTCGAGGCCTTGGTGAGCATCATCTTGGGGGTGGACCTTGCTGGAGAAAGATGGCATCATAAAAACTCAAAGCCATGGGACTTACCAAATTGAGGCAAAAATGGAAAGACCCAGGGGGCCACACAGGGTGAGGGCATTAATAGATACTTGGGAGTATTAAAATCCATCTGATGGTGTCATGAATGAATGTGTTCCACTTTAAAACAAAACCCTGCTGTTATTCTGAGATATTGAGTTAGGATCTTTGTGCAAATATGCAGGATTTAAAATGTTTATTGATGTATAACATGCATACAGAAATATATGCAGAAGTCATCCATGTAAACCTCAAACAATTATTACAAAGTGAACACAACTGTGGAACCAAGAACTAGCACCAGCTTCACTCAGGCCCCAACAATCCCTTTCTCCCTCCTTCCTCCCCAAAGGTAACCAATATCTTACCAGCGAACACTGTATGTCGAGTTTGTCTTCTTATACAAGTGTTTCATTACAGAACAATTTCTGTTTTATTACAGAACAATTTCTGAGGGCATTCTGCTCTGTAGATGCCAGAAAAATTTATACAATATACAGAATAAACAAAATAGCATAGTAGGCATGTCACCCAGCTTCAACAACTACTAATCATTTGCCATTTTTGTTTCATCCACACTCCATCCCATTCCCACCTCACTTTATTATTCTTTTAGTCCTTTGTGTGTGTGTGGAGGTAAGATGTACGCACACTGAAAGGCACAAATATCAACCGTACAGTTTTGGCAAATAAACATGCCCATATAACCTTCACCCCTTTAAGAATAGAATATTTCCATCACCCTCAGAAAACTCCTTCCTGTTCCTTCCCAGGCAATTTTTTCCTTCCCCCAAGGCAACCACTGTTCTGGTTTTATCACCATAGGTTAATCTTGGCTGAAATCATCCCACATGTATTGTTTTCTGTCCAGCTTGCCTCCTTTGGCACTAGGCTGATGAGACTCACCCAGCATATGTGTGTCAGCGTTTGATCCTCGGCACAGCTGAGGGCGTTCTGCTCTGTGGATGCCCTGCAGTGCGCTCATCTTCCTCCTGGGGACGTGCAGGTCATCTCCTGTGAACATTCTTGTACAAAAGCTTTTTCTATGTTGTTTAATTCCTTTATTAGCATTTAAGTGACACACATTTGCAGTTTTTAGTGGTTGTTCCAGATTACAATATGCATCTTTAACATATCACAGCCTATCTAGACTTAAGTGCACCAATTTAATCAATGTAAAATATGGAAGCCATGCTACAAAACAGTTCCATTTACCTCTGTCTGTCCTTTGTGCTATTGTTGTCATAAATTTTACAGCTACCCATGTTATAAATCCCACAATACAGTGTTATAATTTTTGCTTTAAATAGTCATAGGTCTTTTAAAGAAATTAAGAGGAAAAAGTTAAGTATTTAGAGGAAGATGCTTTGCAGCTCTGCAAATGTACTGTTTCTTCTTTAAGATTCACTCACAGTTTTTGCATTCATCAGTCAGTCTTGCCCACAGTAATTATTGATGTGGTGTTCTAGTGGCAATTTTCTATTTCGTGCTGTCCAGCCACATTTATTATTTGGAATTCTGTGAGGAAGATCCCTCTTCTTTCCTTTCTTTCTTTCTCTCATTCTTTTTATTTTCCCCTTTTTTTTCTTTCTTTCTTCCTTTCTTATTTAAACTTTTTTATATCAGTATAGACTCATGGATATTTATTTTATTCTCTGGGTAATAATCCAATGCTACTATTATTTATTTTGTTGTTCACAATTTTCCAGCTTGAGCCATTGGTAAGTCTTTCAGATTGATTCCTTTTGACACATCTCATCATTCTCTGTGTTTTTCTTTAAAGCACTTTCTTACTTTCTGGCACTATAAGATGCTCCAGGCTCATCTTGTATTTTCCATCTCCAGCCCTAGAATCAGCCATTTCTCCAAGAAAACCTGGTTCTTTTTATTGGAGAATGATATTTAGAAAGCAAGATCTGTGAGCAAAGTGTGCTCATTGATACTAGGGTGTCACTGCTTCTAGACCCTCTCAGCAGAGCTTGGAAATGTATGTATGACTATAAACTCAGGTATACACATCTATCAATTGATCTATCAATCTATCAATCTATCTATCTATCTGGATAGATATATTAAAAGAGACATGGATTCATACTGATACTTCCAACTCCAATCCAGCACCACAGAGTTTATTCAGCA